>NW_023996475.1:0-41954 GCF_015586225.1 Lucilia sericata | reverse complement strand
AAAACTGTCAAAGTTATTTGCAACCATATCGGATTACCAAATTAAAGTGCAATCATTATGCTCTAAACTGATGCATAAATCACTGTCATAGCATGAAAACTGTCAAAGTAATTCACAACCATATCGGAGCCTCAAATTACCGCCTTTTTAAACTTGGGAAAGTAATTATATCGATCTATCCATGGCCTTCTTCTAAAAATACATTATGCAATAAATTATATACCAAAACAAATGGCAACTAAAATGCAATAAAAAGATGTATAAACGACTGTTATAACATGAAAACTATAAAAGTTATTTGCAACCATATCGGGGCCTTAAATTACCGCATTTTTAAACCTGTACCAATAAATATACCGATCTATCCAATTTTTGTAAAAATTCATTATGCCACAAATTATACACAAAAACAAAGTGCAACTGTAATGCATGCTTTAAAATGATGCATAAATGACTGTCATAGCATGAAAACTGTCAAAGTTATTCACAACCCATATCGGAACCTCAAATTACCGCGTTTTTAAACCTGGGAAAATAATTCTACCGATTTATCCATTGGCCGTTTTCCAAAAATACATTATGCAATAAATTATATACCAAAGCAAATGGCAATTTTAATGCTTTAAAATGGTGCATAAACGACTGTCCTAGCACGAAAACTGCCAAAGTTAATTGCAGCCATATCGGAACCTCAGATTACCGCGTTTATTAAACATAGAACAATAATTCTACCGATCTATCAAATTCACCAATTAGTAAAAACACACATTATGCTACAAATTATATACCATATTAAAGTGCAATCATAATGCTTTAAAATGAAGCATAAATGACTGTCATAGCATGAAAACTGTCAATGTTATTTGCAACCATATCGGAACCTCAAATTACCGCCTTTTAAAGCTGTGAAAATAATTCTACCGATCTATCCAATTGGCCATTTTCTAAAAATATATTATGCAATAAATTATATACCAAACAAATGGCAACTATAATGCAATAAAAAGATATATAAACGACTGTTATAACATGAAAACTATAAAAGTTATTTGCAACCATATCGGAGCCTTGAAATTACCGCATTTTTAACCTGTACCAATAAATATACCGATCTATCCACTTTTGTAAAATTCATTATGCCACAAATTATACACCAAAATAAAGTGCAACTGTAATGCTTTAAAATGATGCATAAACTATTGCCCTAGCATGAAAACTGTCAAAGTTATTTGCAACCATATCGGAACCTCAAATTACCCGCGTTTTTAAACATAGAACAATAATTCTACCGATCCTTCAAATTGACCATTTTTTAGACGAACACATTGTGCCACAAATGATATACCAAATTAAAGTGCAATCATAATGCTTTAAAATGATGCATAAATGACTGTCATAGCATGAAAACTGTCAAAGTTATTCACAACCATATCGGAACCTCAAATTACCGCCTTTTTAAACCTGGGAAAATAATTCTACCGATCTATCCAATTGGCCATTTTCTAAAAATACATTATGCAATAAATTATATACCAAAACAAATGGCAATTTTAATGCTTTAAAATGGTGCATAAACGACTGTCCTAGCACGAAAACTGCCAAAGTTAATTGCAACCATATCGGAACCTCAGATTACTGCTTTTATTAAACATAGAACAATAATTCTACCGATCTATCAAATTGACCAATTTGTAAAAATACACATTATGCTACAAATGATATACCATATTAAAGTGCAATCATAATGCTTTAAAATGATGCATAAATGACTGTCATAGCGTGAAAACTGTCAATGTTATTTGCAGCCATATCGGAACCTCAAACTACCGCGTTTTTAAAGCTGTGAAAATAATTCTACCGATCTATCCAATTGGCCATTTTCCAAAAATACATTATGGAATAAGTTATATACCAAAGCAAATGGCAACTATAATGCAATAAAAAGATATATAAACGACTGTTATAACATGAAAACTATAAAAGTTATTTGCAACCATATCGGAGCCTTAAATTACCGCATTTTTGAACCTGTACCAATAAATATACCGATCTATCCAATTTTTGTAAAATTCATTATGCCACAAATTATACACCAAAATAAAGTGCAACTGTAATGCTTTAAAATGATGCGTAAACTAATGCCCTAGCATGAAAACTGTCAAAGTTATTTGCAACCATATCGGAACCTCAAATTACCGCGTTTTTAAACATAGAACAATAATTCTACCGATCCATCAAATTGACCATTTTTAGACGAACACATTAGTGCCACAAATGATATACCAAATTAAAGTGCAATCATAATGCTTCTAAACTGATGCATAAATGACTGTCATAGCATGAAAACTGTCAAAGTATTCACAACCATATCGGAACCTCAAATTACCGCGTTTTAAACATAGAACAATAATTCTACCGATCCTTCAAATTGTCCATTTTTAGACGAAAACATTGTGCCACAAATGATATACCAAATTAAAGTGCAATCATAATGCTTTAAAATGATGCATAAATGACTGTCATAGCATGAAAATTGTCAAAGTTATTCACAGCCATATCGGAACCTCAATTACCGCCTTTTTAAACCTGGGAAAATAATTCTACCGATTTATCCAATTGGCCGTTTTCTAAAAATACATTATGCAAATTATATACCAAAACAATTGGCAATTTTAATGCTTTAAAATGGTGCATAAACGACTGTCCTAGCACGAAAACTGCCAAAGTTAATTGCAGCCATATCGGAACCTCAAATTACCGCTTTTAAAGTGTGAAAATAATTCTACCGATCTATCCAATTGTCAATTTTCTAAAAATATATTATGCAAAAATTATATACCAACAAATGCAACTATAATGCAATAAAAAGATTAAAACGACTGTTATAACATGAAAACTATAAAAGGTTATTTGCAACCATATCGGAGCCTTAATTACCGCATTTTTGAAACCTGTACCAATAAATATACCGATCTATCCAATTTTTGTAAAAATTCATTATGCCACAAATTATACACCAAAATAAAGTGCAACTGTAATGCTTTAAAATGATGCGTAAACTAATGCCCTAGCATGAAAACTGTCAAAGTTATTTGCAACCATATCGGAACCTCAAATTACCGCGTTTTTAAACATAGAACAATAATTCTACCGATCCATCAAATTGACCATTTTTTAGACGAACACATTATGCCACAAATGATATACCAAATTAAAGTGCAATCATAATGCTTAAAATGATGCATAAATGACTGTCATAGCATGAAAACTGTCAAAGTTATTCACAACCATATCGGAACCTCAAATTACCGCCTTTTTAAACCTGGGAAAATAATTCTATCGATCTATCCAATTGGCCATTTCTAAAAATACATTATGCAATAAATTATATACCAAAACAAATGGCAACTATAATGCAATAAAAGATATATAAACGACTGTATAACATGAAACTATAAAAGTTATTTGCAACCATCAGGAAGCCTAAATTACCGCATTTTTGAACCTGTACAAAAATTACCGTTCTATCCAATTTTTGTAAAAATTCATTATGCCACAAATATACACTAAAATAAAGTGCAACTGTAATGCTTTAAAATGATGCGTAAACTAATGCCCTAGCATGAAAACTGTCAAAGTTATTTGCAACCATATCGGAACCTCAAATTACCGCGTTTTTAAACTGAAAATAATTCTACCGATCTCAAATTGCCATTTTTCGAAAAACATTATGCAGAAATGATATACCAAATTAAAGTGCAATCATAATGCTCAAAATGATGCATAACGACTGTCATAGCATGAAAAACTGTCAAAGTTAAATGAAAACTATAAAATATTGCAACCATACAGGGCCTTAAATTACGCATTTTTAAACCGTAACAATAATATCATACCGATCTATCCCAATTTTTTGTAAAATTCATCTGCCACAAATTATACACAAAAACAAAGTGCAACTGTAATGCTTAAAATAGCATAAATGACTGTCATAGCATGAAAACTGTCAATGTTATTTGCCACCATATCGGAACCTCAAATTACCCGCCTTTTTAAGCTGTGAAAATAATTCTAACCGATCTATCCTTGGCCATTTTCTAAAAATACTATATGCAATAAATTATATACCAAACAAATGGCAACTATAATGCAATAAAAAGATATATAAACACTGTTATAACATGAAACTATAAAAGTTATTTGCAACCATATCGGAGCCTTAATTACCGCATTTTTAAACCTGTACCAATAAATATACCGATCTATCCAACTTTTGTAAAATTCATTATTCCACAATTATACACCAAAATAAGTGCAACTGTAATGCTTTAAAATGATGCATAAACTATTGCCCTAGCATGAAACTGTCAAAGTTTTTTGCAACCATATCGGAACCTCAAATTACCGCGTTTTTAAACATAGAACAATAATTCTACCGATCCTTCAAATTGACCATTTTTTAGACGAACACATTGTGCCACAAATGATATACCAAATTAAAGTGCAATCATAATGCTTTAAAATGATGCATAAATGACTGTCATAGCATGAAAACTGTCAAAGTTATTCACAACCATATCGGAACCTCAAATTACCGCCTTTTTAAACCTGGGAAAATAATTCTACCGATCTATCCAATTGGCCATTTTCTAAAAATACATTATGCAATAAATTATATACCAAAACAAATGGCAATTTTAATGCTTTAAAATGGTGCATAAACGACTGTCCTAGCACGAAAACTGCCAAAGTTAATTGCAACCATATCGGAACCTCAGATTACTGCGTTTATTAAACATAGAACAATAATTCTACCGATCTATCAAATTGACCAATTTTTAAAAATACACATTATGCTACAAATGATATACGATATTAAAGTGCAATCATAATGCTTTAAAATGATGCATAAATGACTGTCATAGCGTGAAAACTGTCAATGTTATTTGCAGCCATATCGGAACCTCAAACTACCGCGTTTTTAAAGCTGTGAAAATAATTCTACCGATCTATCCAATTGGCCATTTTCCAAAAATACATTATGGAATAAGTTATATACCAAAGCAAATGGCAACTATAATGCAATAAAAAGATATATAAACGACTGTTATAACATGAAAACTATAAAAGGTATTTGCAACCATATCGGAGCCTTAAATTACCGCATTTTTGAACCTGTACCAATAAATATACCGATCTATCCAATTTTTGTAAAAATTCATTATGCCACAAATTATACACCAAAATAAAGTGCAACTGTAATGCTTTAAAATGATGCGTAAACTAATGCCCTAGCATGAAAACTGTCAAAGTTATTTGCAACCATATCGGAACCTCAAATTACCGCGTTTTTAAACATAGAACAATAATTCTACCGATCCATCAAATTGACCATTTTTTAGACGAACACATTATGCCACAAATGATATACCAAATTAAAGTGCAATCATAATGCTCTAAACTGATGCATAAATGACTGTCATAGCATGAAAACTGTCAAAGTAATTCACAACCATATCGGAACCTCAAATTACCGCCTTTTTAAACCTGGGAAAATAATTCTATCGATCTATCCAATTGGCCATCTTCTAAAAATACATTATGCAATAGATTGTATACCAAAACAAATGGCAACTAAAATGCAATAAAAAGATGTATAAACGACTGTTATAACATGAAAACTATAAAAGTTATTTGCAACCATATCGGGGCCTTAAATTACCGCATTTTTAAACCTGTACCAATAAATATACCGATCTATCCAATTTTTGTAAAAATTCATTATGCCACAAATTATACACAAAAACAAAGTGCAACTGTAATGCTTTAAAATGATGCATAAATGACTGTCATAGCATGAAAACTGTCAAAGTTATTCACAACCATATCGGAACCTCAAATTACCGCGTTTTTAAACCTGGGAAAATAATTCTACCGATTTATCCAATTGGCCGTTTTCCAAAAATACATTATGCAATAAATTATATACCAAAGCAAATGGCAATTTTAATGCTTTAAAATGGTGCATAAACGACTGTCCTAGCACGAAAACTGCCAAAGTTAATTGCAGCCATATCGGAACCTCAGATTACCGCGTTTATTAAACATAGAACAATAATTCTACCGATCTATCAAATTCACCAATTAGTAAAAACACACATTATGCTACAAATTATATACCATATTAAAGTGCAATCATAATGCTTTAAAATGAAGCATAAATGACTGTCATAGCATGAAAACTGTCAATGTTATTTGCAACCATATCGGAACCTCAAATTACCGCCTTTTTAAAGCTGTGAAAATAATTCTACCGATCTATCCAATTGGCCATTTTCTAAAAATATATTATGCAATAAATTATATACCAAAACAAATGGCAACTATAATGCAATAAAAAGATATATAAACGACTGTTATAACATGAAAACTATAAAAGTTATTTGCAACCATATCGGAGCCTTGAATTACCGCATTTTTAAACCTGTACCAATAAATATACCGATCTATCCAACTTTTGTAAAAATTCATTATGCCACAAATTATACACCAAAATAAAGTGCAACTGTAATGCTTTAAAATGATGCATAAACTATTGCCCTAGCATGAAAACTGTCAAAGTTATTTGCAACCATATCGGAACCTCAAATTACCGCGTTTTTAAACATAGAACAATAATTCTACCGATCCTTCAAATTGACCATTTTTTAGACGAACACATTGTGCCACAAATGATATACCAAATTAAAGTGCAATCATAATGCTTTAAAATGATGCATAAATGACTGTCATAGCATGAAAACTGTCAAAGTTATTCACAACCATATCGGAACCTCAAATTACCGCCTTTTTAAACCTGGGAAAATAATTCTACCGATCTATCCAATTGGCCATTTTCTAAAAATACATTATGCAATAAATTATATACCAAAACAAATGGCAATTTTAATGCTTTAAAATGGTGCATAAACGACTGTCCTAGCACGAAAACTGCCAAAGTTAATTGCAACCATATCGGAACCTCAGATTACTGCTTTTATTAAACATAGAACAATAATTCTACCGATCTATCAAATTGACCAATTTGTAAAAATACACATTATGCTACAAATGATATACCATATTAAAGTGCAATCATAATGCTTTAAAATGATGCATAAATGACTGTCATAGCGTGAAAACTGTCAATGTTATTTGCAGCCATATCGGAACCTCAAACTACCGCGTTTTTAAAGCTGTGAAAATAATTCTACCGATCTATCCAATTGGCCATTTTCCAAAAATACATTATGGAATAAGTTATATACCAAAGCAAATGGCAACTATAATGCAATAAAAAGATATATAAACGACTGTTATAACATGAAAACTATAAAAGTTATTTGCAACCATATCGGAGCCTTAAATTACCGCATTTTTGAACCTGTACCAATAAATATACCGATCTATCCAACTTTTGTAAAATTCATTATGCCACAAATTATACACCAAAATAAGTGCAACTGTAATGCTTTAAAATTATGCATAAATGACTGTCATAGCATGAAAACTGTCAAAGTTATTCACAACCGCGGCCGTTTTCTAAAAATACATTGTGCAATAAATTATATACCAAAACAATGGCAATTTTAATGCTTTAAAATGGTGCATAAACGACTGTCCTAGCACGAAACTGCCAAAGTTAATTGCAGCCATATCGGAACCTCAGATTACCGCGTTTATTAAACATAGAACAATAATTCTACCGATCTATCAAATTCACCAATTAGTAAAAACACATTATGCTACAAATTATATACCATATTAAAGTGCAATCATAATGCTTTAAAATGATGCATAAATGACTGTCATAGCATGAAAACTCTCAATGTTATTTGCAACCATATCGGAACCTCAAATTACCGCCTTTTTAAAGCTGTGAAAAATAATTCTACCGATTTATCCAATTGGCCATTTTCCAAAAATACATTATGGAATAAGTTATATACCAAAGCAAATGGCAACTATAATGCAATAAAAAGATATATAAACGACTGTTATAACATGAAAACTATAAAAGGTATTTGCAACCATATCGGAGCCTTAAATTACCGCATTTTTGAACCTGTACCAATAAATATACCGATCTATCCAATTTTGTAAAAATTCATTATGCCACAAATTATACACCAAAATAAAGTGCAACTGTAATGCTTTAAAATGATGCGTAAACTATTGCCCTAGCATGAAAACTGTCAAAGTTATTTGCAACCATATCGGAACCTCAAATTACCGCGTTTTTAAACATAGAACAATAATTCTACCGATCCATCAAATTGACCATTTTTTAGACGAACACATTATGCCACAAATGATATACCAAATTAAAGTGCAATCATAATGCTCTAAACTGATGCATAAATGACTGTCATAGCATGAAAACTGTCAAAGTATTCACAACCATATCGGAACCTCAAATTACCGCCTTTTTAAACCTGGGAAAATAATTCTACCGATCTATCCAATTGGCCATTTTCTAAAAATACATTATGCAATAAATTATATACCAAAACAAATGGCAATTTTAATGCTTTAAAATGGTGCATAAACGACTGTCCTAGCACGAAAACTGCCAAAGTTAATTGCAACCATATCGGAACCTCAGATTACTGCGTTTATTAAACATAGAACAATAATTCTACCGATCTATCAAATTGACCAATTTGTAAAAATACACATTATGCTACAAATGATATACCATATTAAAGTGCAATCATAATGCTTTAAAATGATGCATAAATGACTGTCATAGCGTGAAAACTGTCAATGTTATTTGCAGCCATATCGGAACCTCAAACTACCGCGTTTTTAAAGCTGTGAAAATAATTCTACCGATCTATCCAATTGGCCATTTTCCAAAAATACATTATGGAATAAGTTATATACCAAAGCAAATGGCAACTATAATGCAATAAAAAGATATAAACGACTGTTATAACATGAAAACTATAAAAGTTATTTGCAACCATATCGGAGCCTTGAATTACCGTTTTTAAACCTGTACCTATAAATATACCGATCTATCCAACTTTGTAAAAATTCATTATGCCACAAATTATACACCAAAATAAGTGCAACTGTAATGCTTTAAAATTATGCATAAATGACTGTCATAGCATGAAAACTGTCAAAGTTATTCACAACCCGTGGCCGTTTTCTAAAAATACATTGTGCAATAAATTATATACCAAAACAAATGGCAATTTTAATGCTTTAAAATGGTGCATAAACGACTGTCCTAGCACGAAAACTGCCAAAGTTAATTGCAGCCATATCGGAACCTCAGCTTACCGCGTTTATTAAACATAGAGCAATAATTCTACCGATCTATCAAATTCACCAATTAGTAAAAACACACATTATGCTACAAATTATATACCATATTAAAGTGCAATCATAATGCTTTAAAATGATGCATAAATGACTGTCATAGCATGAAAACTGTCAATGTTATTTGCAACCATATCGGAACCTCAAATTACCGCCTTTTTAAAGCTGTGAAAATAATTCTACCGATCTATCCAATTGGCCATTTTCTAAAAATATATTATGCAATAAATTATATACCAAAACAAATGGCAACTATAATGCAATAAAAAGATATATAAACGACTGTTATAACATGAAAACTATAAAAGTTATTTGCAACCATATCGGAGCCTTGAATTACCGCATTTTTAAACCTGTACCAATAAATATACCGATCTATCCAACTTTTGTAAAAATTCATTATGCCACAAATTATACACCAAAATAAAGTGCAACTGTAATGCTTTAAAATGATGCATAAACTATTGCCCTAGCATGAAAACTGTCAAAGTTATTTGCAACCATATCGGAACCTCAAATTACCGCGTTTTTAAACATAGAACAATAATTCTACCGATCCTTCAAATTGACCATTTTTTAGACGAACACATTGTGCCACAAATGATATCCAAATTCAAGTGCAATCATAATGCTCTAAACTGAGCATAAATGACTGTCATAGCATGAAAACTGTCAAAGTATTTCACACCATATCGGAACCTCAAATTACCGCCTTTTTAAAACCTGGGAAAATAATTCTAACTCGATCTATCCAATTGGCCATTTTCTAAAAATACATTATGCAATAAATTATATACCAAAACAAATGGCAATTTAATGCTTAATAAAAATGATGAATAAACGACTGTTCCTAGCACTGAAAACTATCCAAAGTTATTTGCAACCATATCGGAGACCTCAGAATTACCTGCATTTTTAAACATAGTAACAATAAATTCTACCGAGCTATCATATCCAACTTTTGTAAAAATTCATTATGCCACAAATTATACACCAAAATAAAGTGCAACGTTAATGCTTTAAAATGATGCATAAACTATTGCCCTAGCATGAAAACTGTCAAAGTTATTTGCAACCTATATCGGAACCTCAAATTACCGCGTTTTTAAACATAGAACAATAATTCTACCGATCCTTCAAATTGACCATTTTTTAGACGAACACATTGTGCCACAAATGATATACCAAATTAAAGTGCAATCATAATGCTTTAAAATGATGCATAAATGACTGTCATAGCATGAAAACTGTCAAAGTTATTCACAACCATATCGGAACCTCAAATTACCGCCTTTTTAAACCTGGGAAAATAATTCTACCGATCTATCCAATTGGCCATTTTCTAAAAATACATTATGCAATAAATTATATACCAAAACAAATGGCAATTTTAATGCTTTAAAATGGTGCATAAACGACTGTCCTAGCACGAAAACTGCCAAAGTTAATTGCAACCATATCGGAACCTCAGATTACTGCGTTTATTAAACATAGAACAATAATTCTACCGATCTATCAAATTGACCAATTTTTAAAAATACACATTATGCTACAAATGATATACGATATTAAAGTGCAATCATAATGCTTTAAAATGATGCATAAATGACTGTCATAGCGTGAAAACTGTCAATGTTATTTGCAGCCATATCGGAACCTCAAACTACCGCGTTTTTAAAGCTGTGAAAATAATTCTACCGATCTATCCAATTGGCCATTTTCCAAAAATACATTATGGAATAAGTTATATACCAAAGCAAATGGCAACTATAATGCAATAAAAAGATATATAAACGACTGTTATAACATGAAAACTATAAAAGGTATTTGCAACCATATCGGAGCCTTAAATTACCGCATTTTTGAACCTGTACCAATAAATATACCGATCTATCCAATTTTTGTAAAAATTCATTATGCCACAAATTATACACCAAAATAAAGTGCAACTGTAATGCTTTAAAATGATGCGTAAACTAATGCCCTAGCATGAAAACTGTCAAAGTTATTTGCAACCATATCGGAACCTCAAATTACCGCGTTTTTAAACATAGAACAATAATTCTACCGATCCATCAAATTGACCATTTTTTAGACGAACACATTATGCCACAAATGATATACCAAATTAAAGTGCAATCATAATGCTCTAAACTGATGCATAAATGACTGTCATAGCATGAAAACTGTCAAAGTAATTCACAACCATATCGGAACCTCAAATTACCGCCTTTTTAAACCTGGGAAAATAATTCTATCGATCTATCCAATTGGCCATCTTCTAAAAATACATTATGCAATAGATTGTATACCAAAACAAATGGCAACTAAAATGCAATAAAAAGATGTATAAACGACTGTTATAACATGAAAACTATAAAAGTTATTTGCAACCATATCGGGGCCTTAAATTACCGCATTTTTAAACCTGTACCAATAAATATACCGATCTATCCAATTTTTGTAAAAATTCATTATGCCACAAATTATACACAAAAACAAAGTGCAACTGTAATGCTTTAAAATGATGCATAAATGACTGTCATAGCATGAAAACTGTCAAAGTTATTCACAACCATATCGGAACCTCAAATTACCGCGTTTTTAAACCTGGGAAAATAATTCTACCGATTTATCCAATTGGCCGTTTTCCAAAAATACATTATGCAATAAATTATATACCAAAGCAAATGGCAATTTTAATGCTTTAAAATGGTGCATAAACGACTGTCCTAGCACGAAAACTGCCAAAGTTAATTGCAGCCATATCGGAACCTCAGATTACCGCGTTTATTAAACATAGAACAATAATTCTACCGATCTATCAAATTCACCAATTAGTAAAAACACACATTATGCTACAAATTATATACCATATTAAAGTGCAATCATAATGCTTTAAAATGAAGCATAAATGACTGTCATAGCATGAAAACTGTCAATGTTATTTGCAACCATATCGGAACCTCAAATTACCGCCTTTTTAAAGCTGTGAAAATAATTCTACCGATCTATCCAATTGGCCATTTTCTAAAAATATATTATGCAATAAATTATATACCAAAACAAATGGCAACTATAATGCAATAAAAAGATATATAAACGACTGTTATAACATGAAAACTATAAAAGTTATTTGCAACCATATCGGAGCCTTGAATTACCGCATTTTTAAACCTGTACCAATAAATATACCGATCTATCCAACTTTTGTAAAAATTCATTATGCCACAAATTATACACCAAAATAAAGTGCAACTGTAATGCTTTAAAATGATGCATAAACTATTGCCCTAGCATGAAAACTGTCAAAGTTATTTGCAACCATATCGGAACCTCAAATTACCGCGTTTTTAAACATAGAACAATAATTCTACCGATCCTTCAAATTGACCATTTTTTAGACGAACACATTGTGCCACAAATGATATACCAAATTAAAGTGCAATCATAATGCTTTAAAATGATGCATAAATGACTGTCATAGCATGAAAACTGTCAAAGTTATTCACAACCATATCGGAACCTCAAATTACCGCCTTTTTAAACCTGGGAAAATAATTCTACCGATCTATCCAATTGGCCATTTTCTAAAAATACATTATGCAATAAATTATATACCAAAACAAATGGCAATTTTAATGCTTTAAAATGGTGCATAAACGACTGTCCTAGCACGAAAACTGCCAAAGTTAATTGCAACCATATCGGAACCTCAGATTACTGCTTTTATTAAACATAGAACAATAATTCTACCGATCTATCAAATTGACCAATTTGTAAAAATACACATTATGCTACAAATGATATACCATATTAAAGTGCAATCATAATGCTTTAAAATGATGCATAAATGACTGTCATAGCGTGAAAACTGTCAATGTTATTTGCAGCCATATCGGAACCTCAAACTACCGCGTTTTTAAAGCTGTGAAAATAATTCTACCGATCTATCCAATTGGCCATTTTCCAAAAATACATTATGGAATAAGTTATATACCAAAGCAAATGGCAACTATAATGCAATAAAAAGATATATAAACGACTGTTATAACATGAAAACTATAAAAGTTATTTGCAACCATATCGGAGCCTTAAATTACCGCATTTTTGAACCTGTACCAATAAATATACCGATCTATCCAATTTTTGTAAAATTTCATTATGCCACAAATTATACACCAAAATAAAGTGCAACTGTAATGCTTTAAAATGATGCATAAACTATTGCCCTAGCATGAAAACTGTCAAAGTTATTTGCAACCATATCGGAACCTCAAATTACCGCGTTTTTAAACATAGAACAATAATTCTACCGATCCTTCAAATTGACCATTTTTTAGACGAACACATTGTGCCACAAATGATATACCAAATTAAAGTGCAATCATAATGCTTTAAAATGATGCATAAATGACTGTCATAGCATGAAAACTGTCAAAGTTATTCACAACCATATCGGAACCTCAAATTACCGCCTTTTTAAACCTGGGAAAATAATTCTACCGATCTATCCAATTGGCCATTTTCTAAAAATACATTATGCAATAAATTATATACCAAAACAAATGGCAATTTTAATGCTTTAAAATGGTGCATAAACGACTGTCCTAGCACGAAAACTGCCAAAGTTAATTGCAACCATATCGGAACCTCAGATTACTGCGTTTATTAAACATAGAACAATAATTCTACCGATCTATCAAATTGACCAATTTTTAAAAATACACATTATGCTACAAATGATATACGATATTAAAGTGCAATCATAATGCTTTAAAATGATGCATAAATGACTGTCATAGCGTGAAAACTGTCAATGTTATTTGCAGCCATATCGGAACCTCAAACTACCGCGTTTTTAAAGCTGTGAAAATAATTCTACCGATCTATCCAATTGGCCATTTTCCAAAAATACATTATGGAATAAGTTATATACCAAAGCAAATGGCAACTATAATGCAATAAAAAGATATATAAACGACTGTTATAACATGAAAACTATAAAAGGTATTTGCAACCATATCGGAGCCTTAAATTACCGCATTTTTGAACCTGTACCAATAAATATACCGATCTATCCAATTTTTGTAAAAATTCATTATGCCACAAATTATACACCAAAATAAAGTGCAACTGTAATGCTTTAAAATGATGCGTAAACTAATGCCCTAGCATGAAAACTGTCAAAGTTATTTGCAACCATATCGGAACCTCAAATTACCGCGTTTTTAAACATAGAACAATAATTCTACCGATCCATCAAATTGACCATTTTTTAGACGAACACATTATGCCACAAATGATATACCAAATTAAAGTGCAATCATAATGCTCTAAACTGATGCATAAATGACTGTCATAGCATGAAAACTGTCAAAGTAATTCACAACCATATCGGAACCTCAAATTACCGCCTTTTTAAACCTGGGAAAATAATTCTATCGATCTATCCAATTGGCCATCTTCTAAAAATACATTATGCAATAGATTGTATACCAAAACAAATGGCAACTAAAATGCAATAAAAAGATGTATAAACGACTGTTATAACATGAAAACTATAAAAGTTATTTGCAACCATATCGGGGCCTTAAATTACCGCATTTTTAAACCTGTACCAATAAATATACCGATCTATCCAATTTTTGTAAAAATTCATTATGCCACAAATTATACACAAAAACAAAGTGCAACTGTAATGCTTTAAAATGATGCATAAATGACTGTCATAGCATGAAAACTGTCAAAGTTATTCACAACCATATCGGAACCTCAAATTACCGCGTTTTTAAACCTGGGAAAATAATTCTACCGATTTATCCAATTGGCCGTTTTCCAAAAATACATTATGCAATAAATTATATACCAAAGCAAATGGCAATTTTAATGCTTTAAAATGGTGCATAAACGACTGTCCTAGCACGAAAACTGCCAAAGTTAATTGCAGCCATATCGGAACCTCAGATTACCGCGTTTATTAAACATAGAACAATAATTCTACCGATCTATCAAATTCACCAATTAGTAAAAACACACATTATGCTACAAATTATATACCATATTAAAGTGCAATCATAATGCTTTAAAATGAAGCATAAATGACTGTCATAGCATGAAAACTGTCAATGTTATTTGCAACCATATCGGAACCTCAAATTACCGCCTTTTTAAAGCTGTGAAAATAATTCTACCGATCTATCCAATTGGCCATTTTCTAAAAATATATTATGCAATAAATTATATACCAAAACAAATGGCAACTATAATGCAATAAAAAGATATATAAACGACTGTTATAACATGAAAACTATAAAAGTTATTTGCAACCATATCGGAGCCTTGAATTACCGCATTTTTAAACCTGTACCAATAAATATACCGATCTATCCAACTTTTGTAAAAATTCATTATGCCACAAATTATACACCAAAATAAAGTGCAACTGTAATGCTTTAAAATGATGCATAAACTATTGCCCTAGCATGAAAACTGTCAAAGTTATTTGCAACCATATCGGAACCTCAAATTACCGCGTTTTTAAACATAGAACAATAATTCTACCGATCCTTCAAATTGACCATTTTTTAGACGAACACATTGTGCCACAAATGATATACCAAATTAAAGTGCAATCATAATGCTTTAAAATGATGCATAAATGACTGTCATAGCATGAAAACTGTCAAAGTTATTCACAACCATATCGGAACCTCAAATTACCGCCTTTTTAAACCTGGGAAAATAATTCTACCGATCTATCCAATTGGCCATTTTCTAAAAATACATTATGCAATAAATTATATACCAAAACAAATGGCAATTTTAATGCTTTAAAATGGTGCATAAACGACTGTCCTAGCACGAAAACTGCCAAAGTTAATTGCAACCATATCGGAACCTCAGATTACTGCGTTTATTAAACATAGAACAATAATTCTACCGATCTATCAAATTGACCAATTTGTAAAAATACACATTATGCTACAAATGATATACCATATTAAAGTGCAATCATAATGCTTTAAAATGATGCATAAATGACTGTCATAGCGTGAAAACTGTCAATGTTATTTGCAGCCATATCGGAACCTCAAACTACCGCGTTTTTAAAGCTGTGAAAATAATTCTACCGATCTATCCAATTGGCCATTTTCCAAAAATACATTATGGAATAAGTTATATACCAAAGCAAATGGCAACTATAATGCAATAAAAAGATATATAAACGACTGTTATAACATGAAAACTATAAAAGTTATTTGCAACCATATCGGAGCCTTAAATTACCGCATTTTTGAACCTGTACCAATAAATATACCGATCTATCCAATTTTTGTAAAAATTCATTATGCCACAAATTATACACCAAAATAAAGTGCAACTGTAATGCTTTAAAATGATGCGTAAACTATGCCCTAGCATGAAAACTGTCAAAGTTATTTGCAACCATATCGGAACCTCAAATTACCGCGTTTTTAAACATAGAACAATAATTCTACCGATCCATCAAATTGACCATTTTTTAGACGAACACATTATGCCACAAATGATATACCAAATTAAAGTGCAATCATAATGCTCTAAACTGATGCATAAATGACTGTCATAGCATGAAAACTGTCAAAGTAATTCACAACCATATCGGAACCTCAAATTACCGCCTTTTTAAACCTGGGAAAATAATTCTATCGATCTATCCAATTGGCCATCTTCTAAAAATACATTATGCAATAAGATTATATACCAAAACAAATGGCAACTAAAATGCAATAAAAAGATATATAAACGACTGTTATAACATGAAAACTATAAAAGTTATTTGCAACCATATCGGGGCCTTAAATTACCGCATTTTTAAACCTGTACCAATAAATATACCGATCTATCCAACTTTTGTAAAAATTCATTATGCCACAAATTATACACCAAAATAAAGTGCAACTCTAATGCTTTAAAATGATGGGTAAACTAATGTCCCTAGCATGAAAACTGTCAATGTTATTTGCAACCATATCGGAACCTCAAATTACCGCCTTTTTAAAGCTGTGAAAATAATTCTACCGATCTATCCAATTGGCAATTTTCTAAAAATATATTATGCAATAAATTATATACCAAAACAAATGGCAATTATAATGCAATAAAAAGATATATAAACGACTGTTATAACATGAAAACTATAAAAGTTATTTGCAACCATATCGGAGCCTTGAATGACCGCATTTTTAAACCTGTTTCAATAAATATACCGATCTATCCAACTTTTGTAAAAATTCATTATGCCACAAATTATACACAAAATAAAGTGCAACTGTAATGCTTTAAAATGATGCATAAACTATTGCCCTAGCATGAAAACTGTCAAAGTTATTTGCAACCATATCGGAACCTCAAATTACCGCGTTTTTAAACATAGAACAATAATTCTACCGATCCTTCAAATTGACCATTTTTAGACGAACACATTGATGCCACAAATGATATACCAATTAAAGTGCAATCATAATGCTTTAAATGATGCATAATGACTGTCATAGCATGAAAACTGTCAAAGTAATTCACAACCATATCGGAACCTCAAATTACCGCCTTTTTAAACTGGGAAAATATTCTATCGATCTATCCAATTGGCCATCTTCTAAAAATACATATGCACTAAATTAGATTACCAAAACAAATGGCAACCTAAATGATAAAAATAGGGCATAAACGACTGTCCTAGAACTGAAACTATAAAAGTTAATTTGAAACCATATCGGGAACCTTAGATTACTCATTTTATTCAACCTAGTACCACTAATATACCGATCTATCAAATTAGGCCAATTTGTGAAAAATTACACATTATGCCTACAAATGATACTACCGAAAATAAGTGCAACTATAATGCTTTAAAATGATGCATAAATGACTGTCATAGCGTGAAAACTGTCAATGTTATTTGCAGCCATATCGGAACCTCAAACTACCGCGTTTTTAAAGCTGTGAAAATAATTCTACCGATCTATCCAATTGGCCATTTTCCAAAAATATATTATGGAATAATTATATACCAAAGCAAATGGCAACTATAATGCAATAAAAGATATATAAACGACGTTATAACATGAAAACTATAAAAGTTATTTGTAACCATATCGGAGCCTTAAATTAACGCATTTTTGAGCCTGTACCAATAAATATACCGATCTATCCAATTTTTGTAAAAATTCATTATGCCACAAATTATACACCAAAATAAAGTGCAACTGTAATGCTTTAAAATGATGCGTAACTATGCCCTAGCATGAAAACTGTCAAGTTATTTGCAACCATATCGAACCTCAATTACCGCGTTTTTAAACATAGAACAATAATTCTACCGATCCATCAAATTGACCATTTTTAGACGAACACATTATGCCACAAATGATATACCAAATTAAAGTGCAATCATAATGCTCTAAACTGATGCATAAATGACTGTCATAGCATGAAAACTGTCAAAGTAATTCACAACCATATCGGAACCTCAAATTACCGCCTTTTTAAACCTGGGAAAATAATTCTATCGATCTATCCAATTGGCCATCTTCTAAAAATACATTATGCAATAAATTATATACCAAAACAAATGGCAACTAAAATGCAATAAAAAGATGTATAAACGACTGTTATAACATGAAAACTATAAAAGTTATTTGCAACCATATCGGGGCCTTAAATTACCGCATTTTTAAACCTGTACCAATAAATATACCGATCTATCCAATTTTTGTAAAAATTCATTATGCCACAAGTTATACACAAAAAAAAAGTGCAACTGTAATGCTTTAAAATGGTGCATAAACGACTGTCCTAGCACGAAAACTGCCAAAGTTAATTGCAACCATATCGGAACCTCAGATTACTGCGTTTATTAAACATAGAACAATAATTCTACCGATCTATCAAATTGACCAATTTGTAAAAATACACATTATGCTACAAATGATATACCATATTAAAGTGCAATCATAATGCTTTAAAGTGATGCATAAATGACTGTCATAGCGTGAAAACTGTCAATGTTATTTGCAGCCATATCGGAATCTCAAACTACCGCGTTTTTAAAGCTGTGAAAATAATTCTACCGATCTATTCAATTGGCCATTTTCCAAAAATATGTTATGGAATAAATTATATACCAAAGCAAATGGCAACTATAATGCAATAAAAAGATATATAAACGACTGTTATAACATGAAAACTATAAAAGTTATTTGCAACCATATCGGGGCCTTAAATTACCGCATTTTTAAACCTGTACCAATAAATATACCGATCTATCCAATTTTTGTAAAAATTCATTATGCCACAAATTATACACAAAAACAAAGTGCAACTGTAATGCTTTAAAATGATGCATAAATGACTGTCATCCGAACCTCAAATTACCGCCTTTTTAAACCTGGGAAAATAATTCTACCTGATCTATCCAATTGGCTATTTTCTAAAAATACATTATGCAATAAATTATATACCAAAACAAATGGCAATTTTAATGCTTTAAAATGGTGCATAAACGACTGTCCTAGCACGAAAACTGCCAAAGTTAATTGCAACCATATCGGAACCTCAGATTACTGCGTTTATTAAACATAGAACAATAATTCTATCGATATATCAAATTGACCAATTTGTAAAAATACACATTATGCTACAAATGATATACCATATTAAAGTGCAATCATAATGCTTTAAAGTGATGCATAAATGACTGTCATAGCGTGAAAACTGTCAATGTTATTTGCAGCCATATCGGAACCTCAAACTACCGCGTTTTTAAAGCTGTGAAAATAATTCTACCGATCTATCCAATTGGCCATTTTCCAAAAATATGTTATGGAATAAATTATATACCAAAGCAAATGGCAACTATAATGCAATAAAAAGATATATAAACGACTGTTATAACATGAAAACTATAAAAGTTATTTGCAACCATATCGGAGCCTTAAATTACCGCATTTTTGAACCTGTACCAATAAATATACCGATCTATATAATTTTTGTAAAAATTCATTATGCCACAAATTATACACCAAAATAAAGTGCAACTGTAATGCTTTAAAATGATGCATAAACTATTGCCCTAGCATGAAAACTGTCAAAGTTATTTGCAACCATATCGGAACCTCAAATTACCGCGTTTTTAAACATAGAACAATAATTCTACCGATCCATCAAATGACCATTTTTTAGACGAACACATTATGCCACAAATGATATACCAAATTAAAGTGCAATCATAATGCTCTAAACTGATGCATAAATGACTGTCATAGCATGAAAACTGTCAAAGAATTCATAACCATATCGGAACCTCAAATTACCGCCTTTTTAAACCTGGGAAAATAATTCTATCGATCTATCCAATTGGCCATCTTCTAAAAATACATTATACAATAAATTATATACCAAAACAAATGGCAACTAAAATGCAATAGAAAGATGTATAAACGACTGTTATAACATGAAAACTATAAAAGTTATTTGCAACCATATCGGGGCCTTAAATTACCGCATTTTTAAACCTGTACCAATAAATATACCGATCTATCCAATTTTTGTAAAAATTCATTATGCCACAAATTATACACAAAAAAAAGTGCAACTGTAATGCTTTAAAATGATGCATAAATGACTGTCATAGCACGAAAACTGTCAAAGTTATTCACAACCATATCGGAACCTCAAATTACAGCGTTTTTAAACCTGGGAAAATAATTCTACCGATTTATCCAATTGGCCGTTTTCTAAAAATACATTATGCAATAAATTATATACCAAAACAAATGGCAATTTTAATGCTTTAAAATGGTGCATAAACGACTGTCCTAGCACGAAAACTGCCAAAGTTAATTGCAGCCATATCGGAGCCTTGAATTACCGCATTTTTAAACATGTACCAATAAATATACCGATCTATATAATTTTTGTAAAAATTCATTATGCCACAAATTATACACCAAAATAAAGTGCAACTGTAATGCTTTAAAATGATGCGTAAACTAATGCCCTAGCATGAAAACTGTCAAAGTTATTTGCAACCATATCGGAACCTCAAATTACCGCGTTTTTAAACATAGAACAATAATTCTACCGATCCATCAAATTGACCATTTTTAGACGAACACATTATGCCACAAATGATATACCAAATTAAAGTGCAATCATAATGCTCTAAACTGATGCATAAATGACTGTCATAGCATGAAAACTGTCAAAGTTATTCACAACCATATCGGAACCTCAAATTACCGCCTTTTCAAACCTGGGAAAATAATTCTACTGATCTATCCAATTGGCCATTTTCTTAAAATACATTATGAAATAAATTATATACCAAAACAAATGGCAATTTGAATGCTTTAAAATGGTGCATAAACGACTGTCCTAGCACGAAAACTGCCAAAGTTAATTGCAGCCATATCGGAACCTCAGATTACCGCGTTTATTAAACATAGAACAATAATTCTACCAATCTATCAAATTCACCAATTAGTAAAACACACATTATGCTACAAATTATATACCATATTAAAGTGCAATCATAATGCTTTAAAATGAAGCATAAATGACTGTCATAGCATGAAAACTGTCAATGTTATTTGCAACCATATCGGAACCTCAAATTACCGCCTTTTTAAAGCTGTGAAAATAATTCTACCGATCTATCCAATTGGCAATTTTCTAAAAATATATTATGCAATAAATTATATACCAAAACAAATGGCAACTATAATGCAATAAAAAGATATATAAACGACTGTTATAACATGAAAACTATAAAAGTTATTTGCAACCATATCGGAGCCTTGAATTACCGCATTTTTAAACCTGTACCAATAAATATACCGATCTATCCAACTTTTGTAAAAATTCATTATGCCACAAATTATACACCAAAATAAAGTGCAACTGTAATGCTTTAAAATGATGCATAAACTATTGCCCTAGCATGAAAACTGTCAAAGTTATTCACAACCATAAACCAACAACTGTAATGCTTTAAAATGATGCATAAACTATTGCCCTAGCATGAAAACTGTCAAAGTTATTCACAACCATATCGGAACCTCACAATACCGCCTTTTTAAACCAGGGAAAATAATTCTATCGATCTATCCAATTGGCCATCTTCTAAAAATACATTATGCAATAAATTATATACCAAAACAAATGGCAACTAAAATGCAATAAAAAGATGTATAAACGACTGTTATAACATGAAAACTGTCAAAGTTATTCACAACCATATCGGAACCTCAAATTACCGCGTTTTTAAACCTGGGAAAATAATTCTACCGATTTATCCAATTGTACCAATAAATATACCGATCTATCCAACTTTTGTAAAAATTCATTATGCCACAAATTATACACCAAAATAAAGTGCAACTGTAATGCTTTAAAATGATGCATAAACTATTGCCCTAGCATGAAAACTGTCAAAGTTATTTGCAACCATATCGGAACCTCAAATTACCGCGTTTTTAAACATAGAACAATAATTCTACCGATCCTTCAAATTGACCATTTTTTAGACGAACACATTGTGCCACAAATGATATACCAAATTAAAATGCAATCATAATGCTTTAAAATGATGCATAAATGACTGTCATAGCACGAAAACTGTCAAAGTTATTCACAACCATATCGGAACCTCAAATTACAGCGTTTTTAAACCTGGGAAAATAATTCTACCGATTTATCCAATTGGCCGTTTTCTAAAAATACATTATGCAATAAATTATATACCAAAACAAATGGCAATTTTAATGCTTTAAAATGGTGCATAAACGACTGTCCTAGCACCAAAATAAAGTGCAACTGTAATGCTTTAAAATGATGCGTAAACTAATGCCCTAGCATGAAAACTGTCAAAGTTATTTGCAACCATATCGGAACCTCAAATTACCGCGTTTTTAAACATAGAACAATAATTCTACCGATCCATCAAATTGACCATTTTTTAGACGAACACATTATGCCACAAATGATATACCAAATTAAAGTGCAATCATAATGCTCTAAACTGATGCATAAATGACTGTCATAGCATGAAAACTGTCAAAGTAATTCACAACCATATCGGAACCTCAAATTACCGCCTTTTTAAACCTGGGAAAATAATTCTATCGATCTATCCAATTGGCCATCTTCTAAAAATACATTATGCAATAAATTATATACCAAAACAAATGGCAACTAAAATGCAATAAAAAGATGTATAAACGACTGTTATAACATGAAAACTATAAAAGTTATTTGCAACCATATCGGGGCCTTAAATTACCGCATTTTTAAACCTGTACCAATAAATATACCGATCTATCCAATTTTTGTAAAAATTCATTATGCCACAAGTTATACACAAAAAAAAAAGTGCAACTGTAATGCTTTAAAATGGTGCATAAACGACTGTCCTAGCACGAAAACTGCCAAAGTTAATTGCAACCATATCGGAACCTCAGATTACTGCGTTTATTAAACATAGAACAATAATTCTACCGATCTATCAAATTGACCAATTTGTAAAAATACACATTATGCTACAAATGATATACCATATTAAAGTGCAATCATAATGCTTTAAAGTGATGCATAAATGACTGTCATAGCGTGAAAACTGTCAATGTTATTTGCAGCCATATCGGAATCTCAAACTACCGCGTTTTTAAAGCTGTGAAAATAATTCTACCGATCTATTCAATTGGCCATTTTCCAAAAATATGTTATGGAATAAATTATATACCAAAGCAAATGGCAACTATAATGCAATAAAAAGATATATAAACGACTGTTATAACATGAAAACTATAAAAGTTATTTGCAACCATATCGGGGCCTTAAATTACCGCATTTTTAAACCTGTACCAATAAATATACCGATCTATCCAATTTTTGTAAAAATTCATTATGCCACAAATTATACACAAAAACAAAGTGCAACTGTAATGCTTTAAAATGATGCATAAATGACTGTCATCCGAACCTCAAATTACCGCCTTTTTAAACCTGGGAAAATAATTCTACTGATCTATCCAATTGGCTATTTTCTAAAAATACATTATGCAATAAATTATATACCAAAACAAATGGCAATTTTAATGCTTTAAAATGGTGCATAAACGACTGTCCTAGCACGAAAACTGCCAAAGTTAATTGCAACCATATCGGAACCTCAGATTACTGCGTTTATTAAACATAGAACAATAATTCTATCGATATATCAAATTGACCAATTTGTAAAAATACACATTATGCTACAAATGATATACCATATTAAAGTGCAATCATAATGCTTTAAAGTGATGCATAAATGACTGTCATAGCGTGAAAACTGTCAATGTTATTTGCAGCCATATCGGAACCTCAAACTACCGCGTTTTTAAAGCTGTGAAAATAATTCTACCGATCTATCCAATTGGCCATTTTCCAAAAATATGTTATGGAATAAATTATATACCAAAGCAAATGGCAACTATAATGCAATAAAAAGATATATAAACGACTGTTATAACATGAAAACTATAAAAGTTATTTGCAACCATATCGGAGCCTTAAATTACCGCATTTTTGACCTGTACCAATAAATATACCGATCTATATAATTTTTGTAAAAATTCATTATGCCACAAATTATACACCAAAATAAAGTGCAACTGTAATGCTTTAAAATGATGCATAAACTATTGCCCTAGCATGAAAACTGTCAAAGTTATTTGCAACCATATCGGAACCTCAAATTACCGCGTTTTTAAACATAGAACAATAATTCTACCGATCCATCAAAATGACCATTTTTTAGATAAACACATTATGCCACAAATGATATACCAAATTAAAGTGCAATCATAATGCTCTAAACTGATGCATAAATGACTGTCATAGCATGAAAACTGTCAAAGAAATTCATAACCATATCGGAACCTCAAATTACCGCCTTTTGAAACCTGGGAAAATAATTCTATCGATCTATCCAATTGGCCATCTTCTAAAAATACATTATACAATAAATTATATACCAAAACAAATGGCAACTAAAATGCAATAGAAAGATGTATAAACGACTGTTATAACATGAAAACTATAAAAGTTATTTGCAACCATATCGGGGCCTTAAATTACCGCATTTTTAAACCTGTACCAATAAATATACCGATCTATCCAATTTTTGTAAAAATTCATTATGCCACAAATTATACACAAAAAAAAGTGCAACTGTAATGCTTTAAAATGATGCATAAATGACTGTCATAGCACGAAAACTGTCAAAGTTATTCACAACCATATCGGAACCTCAAATTACAGCGTTTTTAAACCTGGGAAAATAATTCTACCGATTTATCCAATTGGCCGTTTTCTAAAAATACATTATGCAATAAATTATATACCAAAACAAATGGCAATTTTAATGCTTTAAAATGGTGCATAAACGACTGTCCTAGAACGAAAACTGCCAAAGTTAATTGCAGCCATATCGGAGCCTTGAATTACCGCATTTTTAAACATGTACCAATAAATATACCGATCTATATAATTTTTGTAAAAATTCATTATGCCACAAATTATACACCAAAATAAAGTGCAACTGTAATGCTTTAAAATGATGCGTAAACTAATGCCCTAGCATGAAAACTGTCAAAGTTATTTGCAACCATATCGGAACCTCAAATTACCGCGTTTTTAAACATAGAACAATAATTCTACCGATCCATCAAATTGACCATTTTTTAGACGAACACATTATGCCACAAATGATATACCAAATTAAAGTGCAATCATAATGCTCTAAACTGATGCATAAATGACTGTCATAGCATGAAAACTGTCAAAGTTATTCACAACCATATCGGAACCTCAAATTACCGCCTTTTCAAACCTGGGAAAATAATTCTACTGATCTATCCAATTGGCCATTTTCTTAAAATACATTATGAAATAAATTATATACCAAAACAAATGGCAATTTGAATGCTTTAAAATGGTGCATAAACGACTGTCCTAGCACGAAAACTGCCAAAGTTAATTGCAGCCATATCGGAACCTAAGATTACCGCGTTTATTAAACATAGAACAATAATTCTACCAATCTATCAAATTCACCAATTAGTAAAACACACATTATGCTACAAATTATATACCATATTAAAGTGCAATCATAATGCTTTAAAATGAAGCATAAATGACTGTCATAGCATGAAAACTGTCAATGTTATTTGCAACCATAACGGAACCTCAAATTACCGCCTTTTTAAAGCTGTGAAAATAATTCTACCGATCTATCCAATTGGCAATTTTCTAAAAATATATTATGCAATAAATTATATACCAAAACAAATGGCAACTATAATGCAATAAAAAGATATATAAACGACTGTTATAACATGAAAACTATAAAAGTTATTTGCAACCATATCGGAGCCTTGAATTACCGCATTTTTAAACCTGTACCAATAAATATACCGATCTATCCAACTTTTGTAAAAATTCATTATGCCACAAATTATACACCAAAATAAAGTGCAACTGTAATGCTTTAAAATGATGCATAAACTATTGCCCTAGCATGAAAACTGTCAAAGTTATTCACAACCATAACCAACAACTGTAATGCTTTAAAATGATGCATAAACTATTGCCCTAGCATGAAAACTGTCAAAGTTATTCACAACCATATCGGAACCTCACATTACCGCCTTTTTAAACCAGGGAAAATAATTCTATCGATCTATCCAATTGGCCATCTTCTAAAAATACATTATGCAATAAATTATATACCAAAACAAATGGCAACTAAAATGCAATAAAAAGATGTATAAACGACTGTTATAACATGAAAACTGTCAAAGTTATTCACAACCATATCGGAACCTCAAATTACCGCGTTTTTAAACCTGGGAAAATAATTCTACCGATTTATCCAATTGTACCAATAAATATACCGATCTATCCAACTTTTGTAAAAATTCATTATGCCACAAATTATACACCAAAATAAAGTGCAACTGTAATGCTTTAAAATGATGCATAAACTATTGCCCTAGCATGAAAACTGTCAAAGTTATTTGCAACCATATCGGAACCTCAAATTACCGCGTTTTTAAACATAGAACAATAATTCTACCGATCCTTCAAATTGACCATTTTTTAGACGAACACATTGTGCCACAAATGATATACCAAATTAAAATGCAATCATAATGCTTTAAAATGATGCATAAATGACTGTCATAGCATGAAAACTGTCAATGTTATTTGCAGCCATATCGGAACCTCAAACTACCGCGTTTTTAAAGCTGTGAAAATAATTCTACCGATCTATCCAATTGGCATTTTCCAAAAATATGTTATGAAATAAATTATATACCAAAGCAAATGGCAACTATAATGCAATAAAAAGATATATAAACGACTGTTATAACATGAAAACTATAAAAGTTATTTGCAACCATATCGGAGCCTTAAATTACCGCATTTTTGAACCTGTACCAATAAATAAAAAAAAAAGTTGGCAACCTTTTGCGTGTTAACATATATTTTCTTTCTCTCCGCCTTTGAAATTTTTAAATTGTATAATATAAATAAAAAAGTTGATAAAAACTGTTAAAATCTAGTGCTTTCTTAAAAGAAATTTATAAAGAAAGTGGAAATATTTAAATATGGCTCCATCAAGCAGGAGAAGCTTTATTAATAAAAAGTTATTTTGTACCCAGTGCAATCTAGAAATAGAAGAAAGTGATGAAAGCATAGATTGTGATAAGTGCAACAAAACTTTTCATGTAGTTTGTACTTTGTTAAACAAACGTCAGTTTAATCATCTGTTAGCAAACGAAAAAGAAGAATTTGTGTGTCATGTATGTAATAACAACAATAACATCCACAACACCAGTGCTTCTATAACCGTTGAACTAAATGCGATCAAAACAGAGTTAAAGAAATTGGATCAGCTGAGTAGTTTACATGAGACAATGACATTCATGTCGAAACAGTTTGATGACATTCTTAAAGGTGTAGCAGAAAACAAGAAAAAATTGGAAATCGTACAAAAAGAGAATAAAGCATTAAAATCTGAGATTAATAGTTTGAAAAGCTCTGTTAAGTTTCTCAGCGACCAACGAGTGCAAAACGATTGTGTGATAACTGGTGTAAAGCAAAATGAAAATGTGACAGCTGTTGATGCAGTAGTAAAACTATCAGCAGATGTTGGTGTTACCGTGAAGCCCGAAAACATAAGTGATGCCTATTTTCTGAAAAACAAAAGTAATAAATCTCAATCTGTTGTGGTAAAATTTTGTTCACAAAAACCTAAAGCTGAATTGATGTCGATGAAAAGAAAATTGAAAGAAAAGGAGGAAACTCAGAATATATATATAAATGACTATTTGAGCAGAGAAACAATGAATTTTTTAAAATATGCGCGATCTTTGAAGACCGTGGGGTACAAAGCTGTTTATTCAAGAGGTGCTAAAATATTTGCCAAAAGAAACGAGACATCCAAACCAAGGCTATTAAAATGTGAAGATGATGTTGATAAATTATTATCTGAAGCAACAACTTTCCAGCCCCCGCCTCGGCAATCACAAGTGCCTCATACGGATGAAAATTCTGATAACGATTATGAATCACCTTCTTAAACAAATTTTAATTGCTTATTGTATTTGTATTAAATTTTAATTATATATTATTATGTTAAATAATCTGTATTTTCAAAACCTTTATTTATTTAACAAACACGTTAAAAATTTTGATTATTATGGCTTTGATATTATTTCTGTAAATATTAGGAGCATATCATCTGTTGCTAAGTTTAACAAATTTAAATCTCTGCTATCTAGTTTCTATAAGTTACCTGCTGTTATTTCTGTGCAAGAAACGTGGTTTAAGGAAGATGTAGTTAATATTTACAAAATTCCAGGATATAAATCTGTACACTGTTGTCGTTCTGACGGTTACGGTGGAATATCATTGTTCATTCGAGACACCCTAAATCTAAAAGAAGTTGAGTGTTCAAGTGAAGGCTTCATAGATTATATTGTTTTAAAATTGGATGATGTTAAGATAAACCGAAAACCATTAACCATTGTCTCATTTTATAAATCCCCAAAATGTAATCCATCGCATTTTATTAAATTTTTGGAAAATTTACTATCTTGTCATGTGAGAAGTCCTAGCCTATTTTTTGGTGATGCTAATATAAATGCAATTGATGAAATTGTATTTAGTGATGTTCTAAGTTTATTATTAAGCTTTGGATTTAACAATTGCCATAAATTAATTACACGCCCGAGCAGTTATACGTGTCTTGATCATGTTTACACTAATATATCTAAACGAATGAATATTAATTCAATTGAATGTATGTTATCAGATCACAACATAATTCATTGTACTATTGATATGGTTATTCAAATACCTAATGTTATACAAGAAAATTATTTGGTGTGTGATTATGGAAAGTTAAAAACATACTTACAATGCCAATTAGAAGCAATAACACATTTTCATGATCCCTCAGTTGAAACAAAAAACATATTAAATTGCATAAATGATGCTATTGAACACTCCACAGTTTCAAAGAATCATAATGACATGTTAAAACGTAAATTAACTCCTTGGATTAATAGCAACTTGATTAAAATAATTGCTTATAAAAGAAAATTGTTAAAGCTTCGGAGATTAAATATTGAAAATGCAAATATAAATTATCAACTTAAGAGAATTAGTAAAGTTATAAAAAAAGCACATAAGGATTCCGTTAATAACTACTATATCAATAAGTTAACTAGCCTACAAAGTGATCCTAGGAAGACATGGAGGTTCTTAAATGATACTCTTGGTAGAATTTCAGACAAGGAAACTACCCTTACGGATTGCCATGGTGATATCATTTTAGGCGACTTAGTTAAGACTGAAGCTTTAAATACATATTTTTTGAAATCAGTTCAAGATTTGAAGCTTGGAATGGTGGAATATCCGGAAGATAACTTTAATTCTTAAGAACTTTACGTCGTCGTAATACAGTATTTACCTTCAATACCACAACGTCTGGTGAAGTTGAGAATATAATATCAAATTTGTCTACTAATAAAAGTTGTGGATATGACAACATATCGCCCAAAGTGTATAAAAATTGCAGTTGTATTATTGTACCATACTTGGTTGAAATTTTTAATAATATTGTAGATACAAAAATATATCCTGATGCCTTAAAAATCCACAAAGTAATACCCATACCAAAAGATGGAAACTCTACATTAATTGAACAATTTCGTCCTATATCAGTATTACCAATAATTGATAATATATTTGGAAAAATTTTGTATAACCAATTATCGGAGTATTTTGCAGAAAATGACTTATTCAACGACTGTCAGTATGGGTTTAGGAAAGGATGCGGTACGGAGGAAGCAACAATTAATGTCATAAATTGTATTTGCAAAATGATTGATGAGGGTAACAATGGAGTTGCTGGAATTTTTTACGATTTGTCAAAAGCTTTTGAAATGATAGACCACAAGATTTTAATACAGAAACTACAATGTTATGGCGTTCGTGGTAGTGATATTTTATTACTACAGTCGTATTTGGAAAATAGAAAGCAGTTTGTACAAATCAATAATTATAAGAGTAGTTTAGCAAGAGTTATGTATGGATTACCTCAGGGTAGTGTATTGGGGCCCTTGTTGTTTGTAATATATATGAATGATATTAAAAACTTACAACTAACGGGAAAGATGTTTATTTACGCCGATGATATATCTATTTTCTATCCATATAAATATGAGGCTGCTATAAAACCATACATGGAACGTGATACAGCACTATTAATTGAATACATGCGAATAAACAAACTTTTTATTAATCCAGGGAAAACTAAACTGATTCGATTTAGACCACATTCACGTTTTAATACAAATTTTAGTATATATGTTGATGGTAGAGAAATTCAAGAGACATCTTCAGTTAAGTATTTGGGATTACATTTACAATCGAACCTTGCCTGGGATCAACATATTAGACATCTGAAAACTAAAATATCCCCTGCCATTGGATTATTATATAAGTTCAAAAACAAATTTGATCAAAAGACTAAACTCTTGATTTATCAAAGTTTAATCCAAAGCCACTTAAATTATTTAGCTCTCGTTTATGCTTACAAGAACAGCGTTGAAATTCGTTCCTTGCAGCGACTTCAAAATAGAGCATTAAAAGCTGTTGCAAATTTGCCAATGGGATATTCAACCGATTCTTTATATACAGAACATTTTACGTCTATTTTGCCAATATGTGGAAATTATAAAATACAAATGCTTTTGTATGTATACAAATGTCTCAATGGCATAGGTCACCATACAATTCGTTTTGCTCGAGATCAAAATTCATACAATACTCGTAATAATCAGCAACTGAGAGTAGCATTTTGCCGCACAGAAACAACAAAACAACGCATAGAATGCTCTGGAAGTAGAGAATATAATAATATACCTGAATATATTAAATTGTGCCCTACACTTTCGAATTTTAAAAAATTATTAAAAGAATATTTAATATCAAATATTAATGATATGCTATAAACTATTTTTATTATTTTTTTTTATTTTTTAAATATTATATGTACATGAAACTTAGAATAGTTATTATTAAAATGAATGAAATATTGCCAACTTGCCTCTCTAATGCCTACTGGCGCTGAGGCACTAATATTTTTGCATTGTAACTGAATTATTTTTGAATAAAAAAGTATATACAAAAAAAAAAAAAAAAAATATACCGATCTATCCAATTTTTGTAAAAATTCATTATGCCACAAATTATACACCAAAATAAAGTGCAACTGTAATGCTTTAAAATGATGCGTAAACTAATGTCCTAGCATGAAAACTGTCAATGTTATTTGCAACCATATCGGAACCTCAAATTACCGCCTTTTTAAAGCTGTGAAAATAATTCTACCGATCTATCCAATTGGCAATTTTCTAAAAATATATTATGCAATAAATTATATTCCAAAACAAATGGCAACTATAATGCAATAACAAGATATATAAACGACTGTTATAACATGACAACTATAAAAGTTATTTGCAACCATATCGGAGCCTTGAATTACCGCATTTTTAAACCTGTACCAATAAATATACCGATCTATCCAACTTTTGTAAAAATTCATTATGCCACAAATTATACAGAAAAACAAAGTGCAACTGTAATGCTTTAAAATGATGCATAAATGACTGTCATAGCATGAAAACTGTCAAAGTTATTCACAACCATATCGGAACCTGAAATTACCGCGTTTTTAAACCTGGGAAAATAATTCTACCGATTTATCCAATTGGCCGTTTTCTAAAAATACATTATGCAATAAATTATATACCAAAACAAATGGCAATTTTAATGCTTTAAAATGGTGCGTAAACGACTGTCCTAGCACGAAAACTGCCAAAGTTAATTGCAGCCATATCGGAACCACAGATTACCGCGTTCATTAAACATAGAACAATAATTCTACCGATCTATCAAATTCACCAATTAGTAAAAACACACATTATGCTACAAATTATATACCATATTAAAGTGCAATCATAATGCTTTAAAATGATGCATAAATGACTGTCATAGCATGAAAACTGTCAATGTTATTTGCAACCATATCGGAACCTCAAATTACCGCCTTTTTAAAGCTGTGAAAATAATTCTACCGATCTATCCAATTGGCAATTTTCTAAAAATATATTATGCAATAAATTATATACCAAAACAAATGGCAATTATAATACAATAAATAGATATATAAACGACTGTTATAACATGAAAACTATAAAGGTTATTTGCAACCATATCGGAGCCTTGAATTACCGCATTTTTAAACCTGTACCAATAAATATACCGATCTATCCAACTTTTGTAAAAATTCATTATGCCACAAATTATACACCAAAATAAAGTGCAACTGTAAAGCTTTAAAATGATGCATAAACTATTGCCCTAGCATGAAAACTGTCAAAGTTATTTGCAACCATATCGGAACCTCAAATTACCGCGTTTTTAAACATAGGACAATAATTCTACCGATCCTTCAAATTGACCATTTTTCAGACGAACACATTGTGCCACAAATGATATACCAAATTAAAGTGCAATCATAATGCTTTAAAATGATGCATAAATGACTGTCATAGCATGAAAACTGTCAAAGTTATTCACAACCATATCGGAACCTCAAATTACCGCCTTTTTAAACCTGGGAAAATAATTCTACCGATCTATCCAATTGGCCATTTTCTAAAAATACATTATGCAATAAATTATATACCAAAACAAATGGCAATTTTAATGCTTTTTTTTATGCACCATTTTTTTTTAAAATGGTGCATAAACGACTGTCCTAGCACGAAAACTGTCAAAGTTAATTGCAACCATATCGGAACCTCAGATTACTGCGTTTATTAAACATAGAACAATAATTCTACCGATCTATCAAATTGACCAATTTGTGAAAATACACATTATGCTACAAATGATATACCATATTAAAGTGCAATCATAATGCTTTAAAATGATGCATAAATGACTGTCATAGCGTGAAAACTGTCAATGTTATTTGCAGCCATATCGGAAACTCAAACTACCGCGTTTTTAAAGCTGTGAAAATAATTCTACCGATCTATCCAATTGGCCATTTTCCAAAAATATATTATGGAATAAATTATATACCAAAGCAAATGGCAACTATAATGCAATAAAAAGATATATAAACGACTGTTATAACATGAAAACTATAAAAGTTATTCGCAACCATATCGGAGCCTTAAATTACCGCATTTTTGAACCTGTACCAATAAATATACCGATCTATCCAATTTTTGTAAAAATTCATTATGCCACAAATTATACACCAAAATAAAGTGCAACTGTAATGCTTTAAAATGATGCGTAAACTAATGCCCTAGCATGAAAACTGTCAAAGTTATTTGCAACCATATCGGAACCTCAAATTACCGCGTTTTTAAACATAGAACAATAATTCTACCGATCCATCAAATTGACCATTTTTTAGACGAACACATTATGCCACAAATGATATACCAAATTAAAGTGCAATCATAATGCTCTAAACTGATGCATAAATGACTGTCATATCATGAAAACTGTCAAAGTAATTCACAACCATATCGGAACCTCAAATTACCGCCTTTTTAAACCTGGGAAAATAATTCTACCGATCTATCCAATTGGCCATTTTCTAAAAATACATTATGCAATAAATTATATACCAAAACAAATGGCAACTAAAATGCAATAAAAAGATGTATAAACGACTGTTATAACATGAAAACTATAAAAGTTATTTGCAACCATATCGGGGCCTTAAATTACCGCATTTTTAAACCTGTACCAATAAATATACCGATCTATCCAATTTTTGTAAAAATTCATTATGCCACAAATTATACAGAAAAACAAAGTTCAACTGTAATGCTTTAAAATGATGCATAAATGACTGTCGTAGCATGAAAACTGTCAAAGTTATTCACAACCATATCGGAACCTCAAATTACCGCGTTTTTAAACCTGGGAAAATAATTCTACCGATTTATCCAATTGGCCGTTTTCTAAAAATACATTATGCAATAAATTATATACCAAAACAAATGGCAATTTTAATGCTTTAAAATGGTGCATAAACGACTGTCCTAGCACGAAAACTGCCAAAGTTAATTGCAACCATATCGGAACCTCAGATTACTGCTTTTATTAAACATAGAACAATAATTCTACCGATCTATCAAATTGACCAATTTGTAAAAACACACACTATGCTACAAATTATATACCATATTAAAGTGCAATCATAATGCTTTAAAATGATGCATAAATGACTGTCATAGCATGAAAACTGTCAATGTTATTTGCAACCATATCGGAACCTCAAATTACCGCCTTTTTAAAGCTGTGAAAATAATTCTACCGATCTATCCAATTGGCAATTTTCTAAAAATATATTATGCAATAAATTATATACCAAAACATATGGTAGCTATAATGCAATAAAAAGATATATAAACGACTGTTATAACATGAAAACTATAAAAGTTATTTGCAACCATATCGGAGCCTTGAATTACCGCATTTTTAAACCTGTACCAATAAATATACCGATCTATCAAACTTTTGTAAAAATTCATTATGCCACAAATTATACACCAAAATAAAGTGCAACTGTAATGCTTTAAAATGATGCATAAACTATTGCCCTAGCATGAAAACTGTCAAAGTTATTTGCAACCATATCGGAACCTCAAATTACCGCGTTTTAAACATAGAACAATAATTCTTCCGATCCTTCAAATTGACCATTTTTTAGACGAACACATTGTGCCACAAATGATATATCAAATTAAAGTGCAATCATAATGCTTTTAAATGATGCATAAATGACTGTCATAGCCTGAAAACTGTCAAAGTTATTCACAACCATATCGGAACCTCAAATTACCGCCTTTTTATACCTGGGAAAATAATTCTACCGATCTATCCAATTGGCCATTTTCTAAAAATACATTATGCAATAAATTATATACCAAAACAAATGGCAATTTTAATGCTTTAAAAAAGTGCATAAACGACTGTCCTAGCACGAAAACTGCCAAAGTTAATTGCAACCATATCGGAACCTCAGATTACTGCGTTTATTAAACATAGAACAATAATCGATCTATCAAATTGACCAATTTGTAAAAATACACATTATGCTACAAATTATATACCATATTAAAGTGCAATCATAATGCTTTAAAATGATGCATAAATGACTGTCATAGCATGAAAACTGTCAATGTTATTTGCAGCCATATCGGAACCTCAAACTACCGCGTTTTTAAAGCTGTGAAAATAATTCTACCGATCTATCCAATTGGCCATTTTCCAAAAATATATTATGGAATAAATTATATACCAAAGCAAATGGCAACTATAATGCAATAAAAAGATTTATAAACGACTGTTATAACATGAAAACTATAAAAGTTATTTGCAACCATATCGGAGCCTTAAATTACCGCATTTTTGAACCTGTACCAATAAATATACCGATCTATCCAATTTTTGTAAAAATTCATTATGCCACAAATTATACACCAAAATAAAGTGCAACTGTAATGCTTTAAAATGATGCGTAAACTAGCCCTAGCATGAAAACTGTCAAAGTTATTTGCAACCATATCGGAACCTCAAATTACCGCGTTTTTAAACATAGAACAATAATTCTACCGATCCATCAAATTGACCATTTTTTAGACGAACACATTATGCCACAAATGATATACCAAATTAAAGTGCAATCATAATGCTCTAAACTGATGCATAAATGACTGTCATAGCATGAAAACTGTCAAAGTAATTCACAACCATATCGGAACTTCAAATTACCGCCTTTCTAAACCTGGGAAAATAATTCTATCGATCTATCCAATTGGCCATCTTCTAAAAACACATTATGCAATAAATTATATACCAAAACAAATGGCAACTAAAATGCAATAAAAGATGTATAAACGACTGTTATAACATGAAAACTATAAAAGTTATTTGCAACCATATCGGGGCCTTAAATTACCACATTTTTAAACCTCTACCAATAAATATACCGATCTATCCAATTTTTGTAAAAGTTCATTATGCCACAAACAAAGTGCAACTGTAATGCTCTAAACTGATGCATAAATGACTGTCATAGCATGAAAACTGTCAAAGTAATTCACAACCATATCGGAACCTCAAATTACCGCGTTTTTAAACCTGGGAAAATAATTCTACCGATTTATCCAATTGGCCGTTTTCTAAAAATACATTATGCAATAAATTATATTCCAAACAAATGGCAATTTTAATGCTTTAAAATGGTGCATAAACGACTGTCCTAGCACGAAAACTGCCAAAGTTAATTGCAGCCATATCGGAACCTCAGATTACCGCGTTTATTAAACATAGAACAATAATTCTACCGATCTATCAAATTCACCAATTAGTAAAAACACACTTTATGCTACAAATTATATACCATATTAAAGTGCAATCATAATGCTTTAAAATGATGCATAAATGACTGTCATAGCATGAAAACTGTCAATGTTAATTACAACCATATCGGAACCTCAAATTACCGCCTTTTTAAAGCTGTGAAAATAATTCTACCGATCTATCCGATTGGCAATTTTCTAAAAACATATTATGCAATAAATTATATACCAAAACAAATGGCAACTATAATGCAATAAAAAGATATATAAACGATTGTTATAACATGAAAACTATAAAAGTTATTTGCAACCATATCGGAGCCTTGAATTACCGCATTTTTAAACCTGTACCAATAAATATACCGATCTATCCAACTTTTGTAAAAATTCATTATGCACAAATTATACACCAAAATGAAGTGCAACTGTAATGCTTTAAAATGATGCATAAACTATTGCCCTAGCATGAAAACTGTCAAAGTTATTTGCAACCATATCGGAACCTCAAATTACCGCGTTTTTAAACATAGAACAATAATTCTACCGGTCCATCAAATTGACCATTTTTTAGACGAACACATTATGCCACAAATGATATACCAAATTAAAGTGCAATCATATGTCATAGCATGAAAACTGTCAAAGTTATTCACAACCATATCGGAACCTCAAATTACCGCCTTTTTAAACCTGGGAATATAATTCTACCGATCTATCCAATTGGCCATTTTCTTAAAATACATTATGCAATAAATTATATACCAAAACAAATGGCAATTTTTAATGCTTTAAAATGGTGCATAAACGACTGTCCTAGCACGAAAACTGCCAAAGTTAATTGCAACCATATCGGAACCTCAGATTACTGCTTTTATTAAACATAGAACAATAATTCTACCGATCTATCAAATTGACCAATTTGTAAAAATACACATTATGCTACAAATGATATACCATATTAAAGTGCAATCATAATGCTTTAAATGATGCATAAATGACTGTCATAGCATGAAAACTGTCAATGTTATTTGCAACCATATCGGAACCTCAAATTACCGCCGTTTTAAAGCTGTGAAAATAATTCTACCGATCTATCCAATTGGCAATTTTCTAAAAATATATTATGCAATAAATTATATACCAAAACAAATGGCAACTATAATGCAATAAAAAGATATATAAACGACTGTTATAACATGAAAACTATAAAAGTTATTTGCAACCATATCGGAGCCTTGAATTACCGCATTTTTAAACCTGTACCAATAAATATACCGATTTATCCAACTTTTGTAAAAATTCATTATGCCACAAATTATACACCAAAATAAAGTGCAACTGTAATGCTTTAAAATGATGCATAAACTATTGCCCTAGCATGAAAACTGTCAAAGTTATTTGCAACCATATCGGAACCTCAAATTACCCGCGTTTTTAAACATAGAACAATAATTCTACCGATCCTTCAAATTGACCATTTTTTAGACGAACACATTGTGCCACAAATGATATACCAAATTAAAGTGCAATCATAATGCTTTAAAATGATGCATAAATGACTGTCATAGCATGAAAACTGTCAAAGTTATTCACAACCATATCGGAACCTCAAATTACCGCCTTTTTAAACCTGGGAAAATAATTCTACCGATCTATCCAATTGGCCATTTTCTAAAAATACATTATGCAATAAATTATATACCAAAACAAATGGCAATTTTAATGCTTTAAAATGGTGCATAAACGACTGTCCTAGCACGAAAACTGCCAAAGTTAATTGCAACCATATCGGAACCTCAGATTACTGCGTTTATTAAACATAGAACAATAATTCTACCGATCTATCAAATTGACCAATTTGTAAAAATACACATTATGCTACAAATGATATACCATATTAAAGTGCAATCATAATGCTTTAAAATGATGCATAAATGACTGTCATAGCGTGAAAACTATAAATGTTATTTGCAGCCATATCGGAACCTCAAACTACCGCCTTTTTAAAGCTGTGAAAATAATTCTACCGATCTATCCAATTGGCCATTTTCCAAAAATATTATGGAATAAATTATATACCAAAGCAAATGGCAACTATAATGTAATAAAAGATATATAAACGACTGTTATAACATGAAAACTATAAAAGTTATTTGCAACCATATCGGAGCCTTAAATTACCGCATTTTTGAACCTGTACCAATAAATATACCGATCTATCCAATTTTTGTAAAAATTCATTATGCCACAAATTATACACCAAAATAAAGTGCAACTGTAATGCTTTAAAATGATGCGTAAACTAATGCCCTAGCACGAAAACTGTCAAAGTTATTTGCAACCATATCGGAACCTCAAATTACCGGGTTTTTAAACATAGAACAATAATTCTACCGATCCATCAAATTGACCATTTTTTAGACGAACACATTATGCCACAAATAATATACCAAATTAAAGTGCAATCATAATGCTCTAAACGATGCATAAATGACTGTCATAGCATGAAAACAAAAATTACCACCTTTTAAACCTGGGAAAATAATTCTATCGATCTATCCAATTGGCCATCTTCTAAAAATACATTATGCAATAAATTATATACCAAAACAAATGGCAACTAAAATGCAATAAAAAGATGTATAAACGACTGTTATAACATGAAAAATATAAAAGTTATTTGCAACCATATCGGGGCCTTAAATTACCGCATTTTTAACCTGTACCAGTAAATATAACCGATCTATCCAATTTTTGTAAAAATTCATTATGCCACAAATTATACACAAAAACAAAGTGCAACTGTAATGCTTTAAAATGATGCATAAATGACTGTCATAGCATGAAAACTGTCAAAGTTATTCACAACCATATCGGAACCTCAAATTACCGCGTTTTTAAACCTGGGAAAATAATTCTACCGATTTATCCAATTGGCCGTTTCTAAAATACATTATGTAATAATTATATACCAAAACAAATGGCAATTTTAATGCTTTTAAAATGGTGCATAAACGACTGTCCTAGCACGAAAACTGCCCAAAGTTAATTGCAGCCATATCGAACCTCAGATTACCGCGTTTATTAAACAGTAGAACAATAATTCTACCGATCTATCAAATTCACCAATTAGTAAAAACACACATTAGCTACAAATTATATACCATATTAAAGTGCAATCATAATGCTTTAAAATGAAGCATAAATGACTGTCATAGCATTAAAACTGTCAATGTTATTTGCAACCATTCGGAACCTCAAAATTACCGCCTTTTTAAAGCTGTGAAAATATTCTACCGATCTATCCAATTGGCAATTTTCTAAAAATGTATTATGCAATAAATTATATACCAAAACAAATGGCAACTATAATGCAATAAAAGATTATAAAACGACTGTTATGACATGACAACTATAAAAGTTATTTGCAACCATATCGGAACCTCAAATTACCGCGTTTTTAAACATAGAACCAATAATTCTTACCGATCCATCAATTGACCATTTCTTAGACGAACCAATTATGCCACAAATGATATACCAAATTAAAGTGCAATCATAATGCTCTAAACTGATGCAATAATGACTGTCATAGCATGAAAACTGTCAAAGTATTCACAACCATATCGGAACCTCAAATTACCGCCTTTTAAAACCTGGGAAAATATTCTACCGAATCTATCCAATTGGCCATTTTCTTAAAATACATTATGCAATAAATTATATACCAAAACAAATGGCAATTTAATGCTCTCAAATGGTGCATAAACGACTGTCCTAGCACGACAACTGCCAAAGTTTAATTGCAACCATATCGGAACTCAGGATTACTGCTTTTTTAAACATAGAACAATAATTCTACCGATCTATCAAATTGACCAATTTGTAAAAACACACATTATGCTACAAATTATATACCATATTAAAGTGCAATCATAATGCTTTAAAATGATGCATAAATGACTGTCATAGCATGAAAACTGTCAATGTTATTTGCAACCATATCGGAACCTCAAATTACCGCTTTTTAAAGCTGTGAAAATAATTCTACCGATCTATCCAATTGGCAATTTTCTAAAAATATATAGCAATAAATTATATACCAAACAAATGGCAACTATAATGCAATAAAAAGATATATAAACGACTGTTATAACATGAAAACTATAAAAGTTATTTGCAACCATATCGGCCTGAATTACCGCATTTTTAAACCTGTACCAATAAATAACGATCTATCCAACTTTTGTAAAAATTCATTATGCCACAAATTATACACCAAAATAAAGTGCAACTGTAATGCTTTAAAATGATGCATAAACTATTGCCCTAGCATGAAAACTGTCAAAGTTATTTGCAACCATATCGGAACCTCAAATTACCGCGTTTTTAAACATAGAACAATAATTCTACCGATCTATCAAATTGACCAATTTGTAAATACACATTATGCTACAAATGATATACCATATTAAAGTGCAATCATAATGCTTTAAAATGATGCATAAATGACTGTCATAGCGTGAA
>NW_023996474.1:0-41482 GCF_015586225.1 Lucilia sericata | reverse complement strand
TGGGTTTGAGCCGTTTTGTTTTGGTATTAAAGGGAATTAAAAATTTGTTTTTGTTTTGTATTTTTAGTTGGCCTATGGTGAAATGAAAAATGAAATACGTCCCACTAAAAAGGATTTGGATAAACGGATTTCCGAAATGCAAGAAAAGCATGGTAAGTTTAGTTCGTTCGTTTTTTTTTCCTTTATGTAAGTTTAGTGAACACTTGCGCACTTCTTTTTGTAATGACACTATCTCTTTTCTTGTCACATTTTAAGATATCACAATATTTTTGTTAAAGAAACTTTAGTATTTATGAGATTGTTAAGGCTTTTCGTGGACTTGAGGGAATAGATGTTGAAATCGTTAGATATTCGTAACTAATCTTAAAATGAAATTCACTTGATTAAGGTTTAGAAAATATTTGTATAAAAACATTTTCCATAAGAATGGATTTCTGAACACAATTTGGTGATACTTAGTCAAAAGTGTTATATTAAGGTTGAGTTTAGACCGGTCATTTATAAAGGGTGTTTTTTAAGCGCCATAGTATTTGAAGATTTAAAAAAAATCACACAAAAAGTTAATTTTTATAAGAAAAAAATTATATGACCAAGTTAATTTTGGACGTCCAAATTTGGGAAACTTTTTTGAGCATTGCGGGGCGAATGTAATGAATAACACGAACAATATTAGCTTCCGATCCATCAATTGTTGCTGGTCAAGAGGTCGATTTCTTGAGAAAACCTTGATCATGTTTCAATAATGATCTCTATTGACCTTTATTGCTAGCTACGACTTCATTTTTCAAGTAATCAAGACCGATGATGGCAAGAGCGTATAAACAGTATCAAACGGTGTATCTTTCTGGATGTAATGGAGTCTCTAGGGGTTGTTGTGGATTGATCTCATTATTTAGGTTTCCCTTTGGAAGTTAGTTAACAGCACATTTGGTTTTATCTGTTTAAGCATACGTATCTTGGAACAATAGTTTTCCAGTAAACTTATGTGTCCAACCATGTTTGAGGACTTAAAAATGGCGACGCTGATAGCACTCTATAAGCTGTACAACGGTGAGCAACAAAGGTATAAGTAATAGTACTTCTTGTAGTTACCTGCCTAGGCGACTCATTGGGAAGGCTTAACGTTCCAAATCCCCTGCATGTCTTGCAAATGCCATATAGATGGAAACATCTTGTAATTCATTACCTCAAAGTCTGTCACCGATAACCTATTCCTTCAGTTTTCTCGAACACTGAAACTGAACATCCATTACAATCTCATTCGGGAGATTACTTTGATTAACAGCGAAAGTATCGAGATAATTATCGTATAAGTAATAGTACTTCTCGTAATTACCTGTCTAGGCGACTCATTGGAAAGGCTTAACGTTCCAAATTCCCCGTATGTCTTGCAAATACCATATAGATGGAAACATCTAGTAATTCATAACCTCAAAGTCAGTCACCGATAAGCTATTCCTTCAGTTTTCTCGAACACTGAAATCAAACATCCATTACAACCTTATTCGAGAGATTACTTTGATAAACAGCGAAAGTATGGAGATAATTATCGAGAAAATAGGACCTTATTTATAGTGTACGAGTGGCTCGTTCCATCTGGGGCCTATCGCGAGACAGAAGAACAATCGAACGAATATGACTAGGTTAGGTTCACTGACAGCCACTTACGTTCTGATACCCTAGTAATTACAGGAGTACATATTTTGGAAGTCTTAATGATACTTTAGCGACCCTACATGTCCCGCTACATCGTATAGCTTTCAACAGACAAAAGAACAGACGAACGAATATGACTAGGTTAGGTTAACATGAAGCCACTTCCGTTGTGATACCCTAGTAGTTACAGGAGTACATATTTTGGAAGTCTTAGTTAGTAGTTAGTTAGTTAGTTTGAAAGGAGGATGTACATACATATATACACCAAATCCATAGAAATACACCTAGGCCTTTATCGGGCCTCTTGTGCACTCCTTAACCAGTGCCTCAGGTGGGAATCTAACCCACCACCTCCGGTCTACCAGACTAGAACACTAACCACTAACCTACCGGATGCCACTTTTGGAAGTATTAACGATACATTAGCGACCCTATATGCCCTGCAACATCGTATACATCTTGTAATTCATCATACCCTCCATTAGTTTTTTTAGAACCTCGAATCCAAACATTTCATTCAACAGATAATCATCTAGAAGGGCAAATCTTATTCGCGTTGTACGAGTTAACATTCTTTTTTGCTCATTTTCAATATCAAACAAATCTCATCAATAGAGAATATTTACGAACATCTTCCCTGTGAGCTCTATTATGCTTTTAACAGACGTGCAGATATGATTAGGTGAAATTAGGTATAAAGGGAAGACATTTCATGAACAGCTCATTTAGGCCCATTTAACTACTGATCCCGTTGTAAAGCCCTAGTGATAACACGAGTCTATAGTAGGTATCAGGGAGTAATACCTACTATAGTATTGATTCCAAAATGAACCCACCTGGTTTTATTAGTAAAATGGAGTATATTTTTTAGATTTATCCTCCATATCTAAAAGAAAGGCAGCACGAATGCGAAGTGATGCTCTCTAATTTCGATTAATATTGGACAGTTGCAGAGTAGATGGGGCACGGTCACTGTCTGACAACTTCTGCAGTAGTTATTATAGACAATATACCATATGATTACTGAAAATAACGGTATTATTTGCTTTCTACGGAAGCTTATAAGTAAACATGACTTGAATGCATCCTATAGAGATCAGGTAGACCTGATATGTGATTTCATAAAGCCGCCAAAGTTCGACATGTTCTTACAGTTCAATTTGAACGAATAATTTACAATTTGTAAGAAAAATACCAGCCATTTCTAGCTCGTTTATTAGCTATGCAGTTCTCTAGACACTTCAAGGATTATTTAGTCGTATATCCATAAATGAAGAAGTCAGAGGACGGCTGAAGATTCGCTACAACTAAACACCGTTCCGGATTCCAGGCGAGAAAACGTTTATTGAAATAGGGTTTCGTATAGCAATAGTCAACATTCGAATGTCATCTGGACATACTTATGTACAAAGATAGAGTCGAAATTTATTAGGACTCCAAATACTCTTTTAAGTTACAATTTATTAAACAAATATAGAACTTTCGTTGAACACTTTTAATTACTTCATGCACTATTAACACTTATCTTTAACCCATTACAATTCCCATATCACATTTGCACAGCTTTCAACTAAACTCAGCCAGACTCTGGGTAAGCTATTGATTTGTGTTCCTGTGTTTTAAATGTTTCAACAAATTAAATACAAATTTTTAACTCAAAAAGTGTAATAAAAAAAACTAAATTAATCATTTGGTCTATTAAACAAATTAGAAATTTATACATAAAAAAAAATCAATAGTTTATCCATGAGATGCAGTAGATTTAGTAAGCTTTTTGTTGTAAAGAGAAAAAAATGTTTGATATTTTTTCTTTTAATTGTAAATAATTGTGTATTATATAATTCTAGCCGAGACTGTTAATGAACTAGAAGAAATGATACAAAGTCAAAAGCAACTCATGGATAAATTAACCAATGAATGTAAAACATTAACGAATAAATTAGAAGATACAACTTTAAAACACAAGTAAATATTGAAACTTTTTGAAATCACTAAAGAAATTTTAAGGAATATTTATTAAAACAATTAAATAAATTCCTAAAAATTACATAAAACTTAACAGGAACACAGATTACAAGCCACATCAGACAGTTAGATAAACCAATAAACACAAAAAAGCTCTCCCCAAACTTTCGCTCATTTCCTTCATGTTTTATGATTTACAACTCATTTTTTTTGTTGTTGTTTGTGTCATTATTCTTATTATTACCTTGTTGTTGTAACACTTTAACACTTTTCTCCAGAGAAAAGAAAAAAAAAAACATATAAATACACTTTCAAATACAAAACAAAACTCCATTTTTTTGGTTTAACATGCTGTCATTGTAAATTTTTTGTGCTGCCATTTTGTCTTATGAAATATAAAGAAACCACAACTACAACCTTAGACATACAACCGCAACCACAAACTCCAACTACGCCACAAATACAACCACTCCCCGAAATCTTAAAAGACAACGAAGATGTAATAATGGAAGTAGTAAAGACACCTGTAGCGGAGTCACAAACCCCTGCTACAATTGCAACACTAGCGATAGAAGAGACAACAACAAAGGAACTGGTGCGAGTTCAGCCGGCAGCGAGAGAAAACGTAAACGTGTACACTTCTCGCTTTGATGATGAACATATCTGGGCGAATATATCACGTAGCACTGAACGTTTGGATTTGGAATGGGCTAAAATGCCACCATTACCTAAACTAACACCCAGCACAAGTAGCAAAACAAAATGTCACTGTCAACTCTATAAAAAGTATAGTTCAAGGGATTCTTTAACATCCGATATGTGTAAATGTAATAAAGGTCCTCTTAGTACATCCTATAAATATTCGGATTTAACGAAATATGGCAATACAGTAACAAAAAATTTATCATTTAATAACAAAAACACTAATAACAAAACCACCATACCACAACCCTTAAAACCAACAACGACAACAGATTGTCATCTGTTTCATCATAGACATAATCTCACTTTAGATTTAAAGCACCCCTGTACGAAAAGGGATAGTAAAGAACAGAACCTAGAAAACACCATAAATATAGAGAATACCACCACCACCAATGACACCTGTAATAGTAACACCAGCACCCACTATGAACGCAGTAATAGTAGATCGAAATTTAGAAAATCTCCTCGTTTGGATTGTCACTCGCGCACTCGGTGCTATTCACATGATCGTTTAATGGATCATTCAAGAACAGAGCCGTTGACTTGGTTGCAACAGCATCTTGTTCTAAAACAAACCATTAAAACTTGCCACACCTATCCAACTACAACAATGAACTATGAAAATGCTACAACACATCCATGTCATAGATATGACGACACGCCCTCTCCATCATGTTGCCAGGGTCAACATGTCCTACGAGCCTGTTGTAATAACAAAGAGTGTCTAAAGGATGTGGAAAAACCAGCCACGAAAAAACCGGAGCAAGATAAAAGCACCAATACCGAGAGTATGCAAGAGGAAAAGACTTTATGTAAAAAGAAACCGGTAAAGGTTGATATCAATGTAAGACTAGTGCCAAAATCTTCAAAACGTGAGAAATCAAAATCAGCTGTTAAAAGTCAGTATACTGTAAATGTGGAAAAAGAAGAGCCTTTGGAGGCTGAAGCTTTGGCTGATGAAAATCCTCGGGTGGATATTCTTGAACTAGATAATCAAGAAATTAGAACAGAATTTTAAATCCGGGGTTAATATATAATTTTATTTTGACTTTAAAATCCAAGCACACCTAAACAAAATTATGCTCTTTAAGCTGAATGGTTCAAATATCTAAAATTTTCGGTTTCGGATCTTATCAGAAATTATACAATAGACCGTATATTACACTATAGTTAAGAATATAATCTGAAACTGCAGACTTTATTCTAGACTATAGATTTTAGTCTGGCCTAAAGTCTGGATTATATACTATAGTCTGGATTATAAAATATAGTCTGCACTATATACTGAACAATGGAATATAGTCCATACTACAGACTGGACTATAGACTATAGTCTTGATTATAGAATATGACCATAGACTGGAATATAGACAAGACTATAGTCTGGACTATGGATTGGAATATAGTCTGGACTATAGACTGGAATATAGTCTGGACTATAGACTGGAATATAGTCTGGACTATATACTGGACTGTAGTCTGGATTATAGACTGGACTATAGTCCGGACCATATTCTGGCCTATAGTCTAAGCTATAATCTGGGCTATAGACAGGACTCTAGTCTGTGCTATAAACTAGACTATAGTGTGAGCTGTAGACTGGACTATAGTCTGGGCTATAGACTGGACTATAGCCTGGACTATAGACTGGACTATAGACTGGGCTATAATCTGGGCTATACTCTGGGCTATAGTCCAGGCTATAGTCGAGTCCCAGACTATAGTCTGGCCTATAGAAAAGACTATAGTCTGGCCTAGAGAAAAGACTATAGTCTGGCCTATAGACAAGACTATAGTCTGGACTATAGACAAGACTATAGTCTGGCCTATAGACAAGACTATAGTCTGGACTATAGACAAGACTATAGTCTGGACTATAGACAAGACTATAGTCTGGACTATAGACTGGACAATAGTCTGCACTATAGACTGGAATATAGACTGTAGTATAAACTGGACTATAGTCTGGAATATAGACTGGACTATAGCCTGGACTATAGCCTGTAGTATAGACTGGACTATAGACTGACTATAGTCTGGACTATAGACTGGACTATAGACTGGACTATAGTCTGGAATATAGACTGGACTATAGACTGGACTACAGTCCAAACTGTATGGACTATAGACTCGACTATAGACTTGACTATAGACTGGACTATAGTCTGGAATATAGACTGGACTATAGTATGGACTATAGACTGGACTACAGTCCAAACTGTAGACTGGACTATTGTCTGGACCACAGACTGGACCATAGTCTGGACTATAGACTGGTCTATAGAGTGTACTATTGACTGGTCTATAGAGTGGACTATAAACTGATCTATAGATTGGAATATAGACTGGTCTATAGAGTAAACTATAGACTGCTATATAGAATGGATTATAGTCTGAACTATAGACTGGTCTATAGAGTGGACAATAGACTGATCTATTGAGTGGACTATGGTCTGGCCTAAAGTCTGGACTATACACTAAAGCCTGGGTCATAGATTATAGTCTGGACTATAGATTATAGTTTGGACTATATACTATGGTTCCGGTTAAAGACTATACCCTCGACTATAAACACTGGTCCCGACTATAGTTTATATTCTTGACTATAGACGATAGTCGCGACTATGGACTATAATTTGGTATAGTCTCAACTATATTCTGGACCAGAGCATATAGTCTGCTATAGCAACACAACAGATAAACTAGTCAAACAGTGGTACTACAGTTTGAAATATTATACTGACTATATTTATAGTCCATAATATAGTCGAGACTTTAGAATATAGTCGAGATTATAGACTAATATTTTTTTGTTACTACGTTTTTGTTACTACGTTTTTTCTTATTTCTTTTACATTCGATTTCATTTTTTTTTTTCTTTAAATTTATTTAATTTCCCTTAGTTCTGAAAAACAAAATTTACGTGATATGAACTCAAAACTAATGGATCGTTTGAAGCATATATGGTCCAGTTATAAAGAACTAAATATTAAATTGCAAAAAATCCAAAGTTTTGAGAGTTTTCGTGAATCACCGGTACAAAGTGAAACGAACAGTGGTCGGGAAGAGCATAATTCTACACATAATTTAACATTTATACAACAGCAGCAACAACAAAAGGTTTGTATTTAAGATCAAATAATAATGAATTTTTCTCTTTCTTTCTCTCTCTCTCTCTTTCTTCCTGTGTCTTTCCTTTTTACTCTCTCTCTCTCTTTGCTTGCTATTTGTAAAAATTTTGAAATTATTTAAAAACATTTTGTTATAACTGAAGAACGGAAATATCTTCATTACAATCCAATGTTGAATATTTAACAAATCGCATGTTAAACAGTGATCGTCTTGGTAAATTAGATAATACACCAACATCTTATAATAGTTTACCCTCAACAGCAGGCAAAGGTAACGATTATAAACATTAAGAGATCTGAAATGTTTCCAGAGTTCACACACTTCGTTTTTAAATCTTGTAGTTTTAAACACTAAAAAGTGCTTCATTTCGAGGTTTTTGGTTTTTAAATATTTTTTTTATTATTTTACTAAATTTGAAAATATTTTTCGAACCTTATATATTCTTCTTCTTAGTTTAAGAATTGCTTCATTCTTATTTGAAATAGCACTATCTTCTTTCTGATAAATTCGACTTTTTTTGTAGTTAAAATTTCTTATAATTTTATATTTTCTTGCCCAGCCTCTCTCGACTACAAGCCGTCCACATTTGGCACAACCAACAACGATCCTCCACGATCCATTACAGATGACTACAGCAGCAAGACCAATCCCTACAGCTACGACTCCATACTGGGAAAAACAACAGCCGGTGATACCAACACAACAACAGCATTACCCACCTCCACAACAGCTTCCTACGATAATGACTACAAGTCCAAATATGAATCACCCAATAGCGCATACGACTACAAAACATCAGCAATCAATGACAACGATGACGAAAATCTCAAAGACAACATTGGCGAAGGAGAGAAAAAGCAGCAGCAGCAGCAGCAGAGAGACCCAAATGTTGGAGATAGCAATACAAACGCAAATGACACAGCAGGAGACTACACGACCTCGGGAGAAATACCAGATGCCACAAATGTTGCAGACTATTCGGCAGCCGATTACAGTGGCTATGAGGGATACGATCAGCAGCAATATGATGCCACAGCCTATGATCCCTCCTATGATCAGTCACAATACGGAGGAGAGTCAGCACAATATGATGCTGCAGGACAGGGCTATGATACCACAGGCTATGACTACAATGCCACAGATTATGATGCCTCTGCATATCAATACGACACCAGTGGAGGACAACAGCCACAAGCAGCAGAGCCAACAACGCCAGCACAAACACCAGTCACATCTGCTCCTGCAACAGCAGCCACCCTACCAGCAACAGCTGCAACCACAGGCCCTAGCTCTGGGTCTACAGGACCAACAGAAGGCCGAGCTCAATCGCGAACGAGCAGTGGCCCTGTGGGGCCAACAACTACAGCTGGAGGAGTCTCCGGCTCAAAACCCTCTCTGCCACAACAGTCTTCCACGCCAGCAACCAAAAAGTAGTTGCGATCCCCAACTCGATCTAACTACAAACCTAACTAATGATTGTATAGATCCCTTTGATTTGGAATTTAGCATAAGTAGTCCAAGTTTAATGCGTTCCTTTGGTTCCGATACCTGTACCGAAGTCGATGATAATGAATCTTTTGATGACCAAAAACTTAGCAGTGATTCGTTAACGGATAAAACTCTATCACCGACTCAAACTGCCATAAGGAGAAGGTCACCAGAAAACCCAGCAATATGAAAACTAGCAAAGGTCTTCGGTTCGAGTATGTAATTCTATTTAAATTTATTCGATTTTTAAAAATACAGCTGTACATTATATATGAATATTGTAATAATCGTGTTATGTAATAAGTTTTATTTAAATAAAAAAATTATAAATAAATTTAATTTATTATAAATTAATCAAATATACAAAAAAAACCTATATACTTAAAAGAAAAAAGCCTCATTTTTATAAAAAATTTGCATTCAGAATGACATAGTTATTTCTTAAATTACTTTTCTATGGCACAGAGCAGGGCTTACCCACACTCAAGAGAAAGCAAGTGGTGTATAAACTCAATTCCAATTCCGGTGAAGTACCCACTAGTAAAGTGTTATAGGCTTTGTTTATATTGTGAAAATTAAAACGAATGGCTGTAAGATAATGGGAATCCTAGAATATATAAATTTAATTAAAAATGTCTTTAAATTTTATTATTATATAACTTACCTTTTCCAAATCCACTTTACTGATATAGCCTTTATAATCCAAATTACCCAATTTTTCCTGTTCATTAAAATACACCCAATTGTGTAGACCTAAAACATTGTGATCACGTATTTCTGCCATGAAAACATGTTCGAAGCCCGAACTACCAATACGTCCTTGGCCTCGAGAGTACTGTATGAACCAGGTGTCTTTTAAGAGTTGTAATTGTGTATTATAGTTGTTGGTTACAGCTCCTGGAATGTGGGCAATCAGGTATTGTTTTCTACTTTTTTTAATTTAAATATAATGCCAAAGATGTGAGGAATGAGAGATGATGGGGTAATAAATGGATCAGATGCCTAAGAGCAGCCGTATGCTAGCGGCCACTTTAATTTCCACGACATAGACATCAACCGTATTTCTATACCACTATAGTGGGTAGAGGGTATTATCGGTTAAGAATCCTTATATGAGTAGTCTGTCTATAAGGATTTGTTAAGCTACAGGTTGCAATTTTGCAAGAAAAGATATATTGAAACTGGTTCATTATTTCACCTAGGCCCTTTACAACTGGGCCTACGTTAAACAAATCTGCACAACTAAGTTTTATTTAAGCCTAAACCCACATTGATAGTTCTTTTCAGAACATGACTTCAACGTCCATAATACTCCTATAAACGATGAAAATCGACATAATTGTTTTTTTTTTTTATAAACAAGCACCTCTACAAATTGTGTAGTCTAGTCCATGTTTGACCCTATCCCTCATATAAATTGCTCCACAGAAAAACAGATTTTCATCTATAAAAAGTATATGGAGGCTTTCTTACAGTCCAATAAGTTCTTAAATTGAATCTTATCTCCTGATATCGCCCTAACTACCTTCTGCATGTCGATAAATGATCAAAATTAAAATTTGTGGGGAATGGTCCTTGTATTCCAGTTATATTCAAATATCGGTCTTAATAATAGACCGATTATTATAAATTTTCTATAGTCTGATTGGGAATCCAATGATGAGTGGAGTGGTCCTGTCAAAACAATGACCCTTCGACTCTACTTGATTGTTCGCGTTCAGTGAACTACTACGACAACCAACAACATATCAACTATGGATCGGACTGTTCGAGTGTGGTGAACTACCACGACAACCAACAACAATGATGAAAAATATGTATATATGAGCTACGATCAATTATGATCGGATCGAATCAACAAATCGTTAAGTTAATTTAATATATTGGATGTAAGGCGGAAATCTAAAAATCATATCACAATTTCATCATCTCATAAATTATTCGATATAAAATTTGATAAAACTCGTTTTTAAAACTTTTTTGAACTTTAAATTTCCTTTTGCAAAATATTGATGAAATTTCAAATAAAATAATTTCTTTATAAAATAACTAACCTTTAAATTCCAAAAATTTCATAGTTTTCTTCATAATGGGTGTATCGAGGACAGCTTTAAGAAAATCCAATTCTTCTTGTTCCTCTTCGGGTGTTACCTGTTCAATGGCATGGGTATCCAATTCATAGTTATCAAATAAACGACGCATTAAAGCTATAGTTTTGACATCGTTTAAAGACAGCAGATCTTCATTGACCTGTAAGAGACTGAGAGAGATAGCATTCATTGTTAATTTTTTTTGAAGAGAATAACAAAATTGTTGTTGCAGGTTTATTATTTAGGAATTATAAGCGATTATTAATGATCTTGCTTTCAAAAATCATCCAAACAAGTTTTTTGTGACATTTTCTTTTCCAAGTAGTGTTATAAGGGAAAGGGAATTTTATTACATTAATACAGAAAAAAATCAACTAATGTTAAAAGAGTAAGTATAGAAAGTACTTCATCAGATACGAAAAATATACCTATGCCGATATCGGGTATCTTGTGCGCTCCTTTACATAGAACTTGTTAGTGGGAAGAACTTATATAGTTAGTGCTCTATGCAAGTATTATCATTCTTTGTTCAAAAACTCAGTTTCCTGGACATAGTTCCTTTGAATTTTATAGTCTAGTCTATAGCATTGCTATAATCTAGTCCGGGCTTTACTCTATGGACTGGACTATTGTCTACTCTGGACTATAGTCTATTCTATTTTCTAAACTAGACTATAGTCTGGACTAAAGGTTACTATATAGTCTGGAATAAAGTCTACTCTATAGTCTACACTATAGTTTGGACTATAGTCTACTCTATAGTCTGGACTATAGTCTACTCTATAGTTTGGACTATAGTCGACTCTATAGTCTACTCTATAGGCGACTCTATAGTCTGGACTACAGTCTTGACTATAGTCTACTCTACAGTCTGGATTATAGTCTACTCTATTGTCTGTACTAGAGTATACTCTATAGTCTGGACTATAGTGTACTCTATAGTCCACACCATTGTCTACCCTATAGTCTGGACTATAGTCTACCCTATAGTCTGGACTATAGTCTACTCTATAGTCTGGACTAAAGTCTACTCTATAGTCTGGACTATAGTCTACTCTATAGTCCAGACTATAGTCTACTCTATAGTTTGGACTATAGTCTACTCTACAGTCTGAAATATAGTCTACTCGATAGTCTAGACTATAGTCTACTCTATAGTATGGACTATTGTCTACTCTATAGTTTGGACTATAGTCTACTCTATAGTCTGGACTATTGTCTACTCTATATTTTGGACTATAGTCTAGACTATAGTCTACTCTATAGTTTGGACTATAGTCTACTCTATAGTCTGGACTATTGTCTACCCTATAGTTTGGATTATTGTCTACCCTATAGTTTGGACTATAGTCAACTCTACAGTCTGAAATATAGTCTACTCTATAGTCTAGACTATAGTCTACTCTATAGTATGGACTATAGTCTACTCTATAGTCTAGACTATAGTCTACTCTACAGTATGAAATACAGTCTACTATCTAGTCTGGATTATAGTCTGGACTATAGTCTGGACTCTATATTGTCTTCACTGTAGTCTACCGTATATTCTGGACTACAACCTACTCTATAATATGTACTATAATAATAATATAATCTATAGTCTAACTAATATTCTAATCTGTAGTCCGGACTATAGTCTAATCTATAGTATAGTATATAGCCTAAGCTATAGTCTAATCTATAGTCTGGACTATAGTCTACTCTTTAGCCAGGACGATAGTCTACGCTATAGTCTGGATATTAGCCTACTCTATAGTCTGGACTTTTTAGTCCATTTTATAGTCTTGACTATAGTAAATATAATACTTTCGTTCATTCGCTATAGATTAATTCCGAGTAGCCAATGGGTCTCATGTTGTAGTTATATGTAAATATCGGTGCCAAACATAATCAGTACTTCAGTTTCCTGCTATAGTGTTTTAGGCTAAAAAACGCTTACTACCGGGACACCCTAATTTAAACCAGAAGTAAAAATTTGTTGTTTTTTTTTTTGTTGTTGTTCCTCTCTTAAAAATATGCACACGTTTACAACAAAAACACAAAACTATATCAAAAATATATCCACAAATTTCCATGAAATTCTGTAACAAATTGTGAACATAACAACTTACGGTTGTGGTGCTCTATCATCACGATAGGAGGCCTTGGTTTTACCCTGAAAATTAACTTTCGCTAAATACGGATTATGTTGCATTTCTAGTTCATAGAGATTTCGGGTAAATTCGTGTATTTCATGTTCTGTGGGAGTGACATGTTCTTTTGAGGAGGGATCATACATGAAATGTTCTGTAATTAAAAATATGTTAATTTTTTAAGCGAAAACCAAAGTTATAGTCTTGTCTAGTTGCTACCATATAAATGCCAGCCTATAATGGCCAATGCGGCCAAAACTCCAAATACTATGAAACGTTTTATTTTGGCACATTTTTCCTCTTCCGCCGTAGTAGTGACGGTGGGGATGCTACTGTTGTTGTTGGGGCTTGGCATCTTAGCGATACTTTGTTGTTTTTCGTTGTTTTTTGCACTAACGTTAATTAGTTAATTACACTTTTTTCCATTTATCATAGATATATTAATTACTTTTTTTCTGTTTAATTATTATTTCACTTTAACTACGAGTATATTTTATCTTTTTTTTAATTTTCGTGTTTTTTTTCTTATCCGCCGCGTCTCTTCTTTTGATTTCACTCTTTCAACTGTTTTTGTATATTTGACAATTTGTTTTAATATTTTTAGTTTTTGTTTAAAACATTCCGTGTTTTGATTTGAGATCATTATTTGATTTCAGCGTTTTTGTGCTGTTGTTGTATTTCTTGTTTATATTTAAATAAAAACTCCAAATGTGTGTTCTCACACTGTTGTTGTGATTATTTGTACAGCTGTCTAAAACAAAAGTACGTATTTGTTATACGGTGAGATACAAAAAACATTTATCGTTTATTTTGGATCTCTAGAGAGTCGTTTATGTTATAAACAAATGTAAATCTTGGAGCAAGAGAGTAAATTATTTGGGCCAGTAATGTTAATATAGCGTTTTTTAAATACCAATTTATTTTTATTCTTAAAAAACTAAATGCTAATAAATATTGTTTCAATTTAATTTAATCCTAGTTTCCCATAGAACTCCTTACTCCTCCCCTTTCATTCCTTAATTGAAGCATATGCCGAACCTATAGTTTTCTTGCCATTAAAATCCAAAGGCCATGTTACTATTTGAAATTTCAAACGAGCCAATTGCACGTGACAAGGTTTTCCAGCTTTTAGTACAAAACAAACAGTATATAAACTCATTTCCAGCTCAGGACTAGTACCCACAAAGATGCCATTATAGGCTTTAGTTTTATTATAAAATTGTGAGCGAAATGTGACAATATACTGGGAGCCCTATAAAGACAACAAATTTAGTATTTTTTTGTGAAATGAAATTTTCTTTTTAACCCTACCTCTTCTAGAGTTTCCTTTTCAATATAGCCTTTATAGTCTAGATGGCCTAGGCGTTCTTGCTCACTAAAATACACCCAGTTGTGTAAGCCGAGCACAGTTTTCTTACGTAGCTCACCTAGGAAGACATGTTCAAAACCTGTGCTGCTGAGAGTGTTATCGCCCGGTTTGCGTGAATAGGGTAAGAACCAGAGGGTTTTTTAAAAGCTGCAAGTGGGAGTCGGGGTTTTTAGAGACAGCTCCTGGAAAGTAAAAGTTTTGTAAGTTAGTTAGTTAGTTAGTTAGTTAGTTAGTAGTTAGTAGTTAGTTAGTAGTTAGTTAGTTAGTTAGTTAGTTAGTTAGTTAGTTAGTTAGTAGTAGTTAGTTAGTAGTAGTTAGTTAGTTAGTTAGTTAGTTAGTTAGTAGTTAGTTAGGTTAGTTTAGGTTAGTTAGTTAGTTAGTTAGTTAGTTAGTTAGTTAGTTAGTTAGTTTAGTAGTTAGTTAGTTAGTTAGTTAGTTAGTTAGTTAGTTAGTTAGTTAGTTAGTAGTTAGTTAGTTAGTTAGTAGTAGTTAGTTAGTAGTTAGTTAGTTAGTAGTTAGTTAGTTAGTTAGTTAGTTAGTTAGTTAGTTAGTTAGTTAGTAGTAGTTAGTTAGTTAGTTAGTTAGTTAGTTCGTTAGTTAGTTAGTTAGTTTAGTTAGTAGTTAGTTAGTTAGTTAGTTGTAGTTAGTTAGTTAGTAGGTTAGTTAGTTAGTTAGTTAGTTAGTAGTTAGTTAGTTAGTTAGTTAGTTAGTTAGTTAGTAGTTAGTTAGTTAGTTAGTTAGTTAGTTAGTTAGTTAGTTAGTTAGTTAGTTAGTTAGTTAGTTAGTTAGTTAGTTAGTTAGTTAGTAGTTAGTTAGTTAGTTAGTAGTTAGTTAGTAGTTAGTTAGTTAGTTAGTTAGTTAGTTAGTTAGTTAGTTAGTTAGTTAGTTAGTTAGTTAGTTAGTTAGTTAGTTAGTTAGTTAGTTAGTTAGTTAGTTAGTTAGTTAGTTAGTAGTTAGTTAGTTAGTAGTTAGTAGTTAGTTAGTAGTTAGTTAGTTAGTTAGTTAGTTAGTTAGTTAGTTAGTTAGTTAGTTAGTTAGTTAGTAGTTAGTTAGTTAGTTAGTTAGTTAGTTAGTTAGTTAGTTAGTTAGTTAGTTAGTTAGTTAGTTAGTTAGTTAGTTAGTAGTTAGTTAGTTAGTTAGTTAGTTAGTTAGTTAGTTAGTTAGTTAGTTAGTAGTTAGTTAGTTAGTTAGTTAGTTAGTTAGTTAGTTAGTTAGTTAGTTGTTAGTTAGTTAGTTAGTTAGTTAGTTAGTTAGTTAGTTAGTTAGTTAGTTAGTTAGTTAGTTAGTTAGTTAGTTAGTTAGTTAGTAGTTAGTTAGTTAGTTAGTTAGTTAGTTAGTTAGTTAGTTAGTTAGTTAGTTAGTTAGTTAGTAGTTAGTTAGTTAGTTAGTTAGTTAGTTAGTTAGTTAGTTAGTTAGTTAGTTAGTTAGTTAGTTAGTTAGTTAGTTAGTTAGTTAGTTAGTTAGTTAGTTAGTTAGTTAGTTAGTTAGTTAGTTAGTAGTTAGTTAGTTAGTTAGTAGTTAGTTAGTTAGTTAGTTAGTAGTTAGTTAGTTAGTTAGTAGTTAGTTAGTTAGTTAGTAGTTAGTTAGTTAGTTAGTTAGTTAGTTAGTTAGTTAGTTAGTAGTTAGTTAGTTAGTTAGTTAGTTAGTTAGTTAGTTAGTTAGTTAGTTAGTTAGTTAGTTAGTTAGTTAGTAGTTAGTTAGTTAGTTAGTTAGTTAGTTAGTTAGTTAGTTAGTTAGTTAGTTAGTTAGTTAGTTAGTTAGTTAGTTAGTTAGTTAGTTAGTTAGTTAGTTAGTTAGTTAGTTAGTTAGTAGTTAGTTAGTTAGTTAGTTAGTTAGTTAGTTAGTTAGTTAGTTAGTTAGTTAGTAGTTAGTTAGTTAGTTAGTTAGTTAGTTAGTTAGTTAGTTAGTTAGTTAGTTAGTTAGTTAGTTAGTTAGTTAGTTAGTTAGTTAGTTAGTTAGTTAGTTAGTTAGTTAGTTAGTTAGTTAGTTAGTTAGTTAGTTAGTTAGTTAGTTAGTTAGTTAGTTAGTAGTTAGTTAGTTAGTTAGTTAGTTAGTAGTTAGTTAGTTAGTTAGTTAGTTAGTTAGTTAGTTAGTTAGTTAGTTAGTTAGTTAGTTAGTTAGTTAGTTAGTAGTTAGTTAGTTAGTTAGTTAGTTAGTTAGTTAGTTAGTTAGTTAGTTAGTTAGTTAGTTAGTTAGTTAGTTAGTTAGTTAGTTAGTTAGTAGTTAGTTAGTTAGTTAGTTAGTTAGTTAGTTAGTTAGTTAGTTAGTAGTTAGTTAGTTAGTTAGTAGTTAGTTAGTTAGTTAGTTAGTTAGTTAGTTAGTTAGTAGTTAGTTAGTTAGTTAGTTAGTTATTTAGTTAGTAGTAGTTAGTTAGTTAGTAGTTGTAGTTAGTAGTTAGTAGTTTAGTTCTTGCATTCTATTATCCAAACTCCTTACCTTCGATTCAAAAAGTCATTGTCTTGTTCATGATCGGAAGTAGCAAGAATTGCCTTTAAGAAATCCATTTCTTCCTGTTCTTCTTCTGAAGTTACATTTCAGTTATCGAGTTGTATTCAGTTCATAATTATCATATAAACGACGCAACAATGAAGTAGTTTTTAACTCAGGCAATGATAAAGCAGTTTCATTCACCTGTAAAAGACTGCACGAAAAATTAAATGAACAAAAAAAAAACTAATTTCTGAATACCCTAACAGTAACGATAAATTAAATAAATTTACACATCTTATTGATGTTTTTTGTTTTTGTTTATCTTCATTAACAAATTTCAACAACTTACGGTATGTGTGCCACATCATCTTTTGAGCTGGTATCAGTTTTACCCTGAAAATTAACTTTAAGCAAATAGGGATTGTGTTTCACTTCCAAATCATATAATTCTCGAGTAAATTCATCAATTTCTTGACGAATATGAATTAGTTGATGATCATCTGAAGGTGCTTTCTGTAGGAAAAATGCTGCAAATATTAAGTTCATATTAATATATTGTTTTAAATTTAAAGCTTTTTAATACTTACCATATATAAGCCAACTTAATATCGTGGCCATGGCGGCCAAAATTGCAACTAACATAACAAGTTTGATTTTTGTGCACTTTCTATTTTCCATTATAAAGAGTTGTTGCGTATAGCAGTTAATTCAGCAGATTGATTTGTATCGATTCAGCGTCGCTAGGTTTTTTGGGTGTTTTTTACACTTAATGTTTTAAATTGAGTGAAATTGATGAAACATAGATTTATTTTACAGTTTTTTAAGTTGAATAATGTTGCTAAAACTTTCTAACAAAATAAGAAAAAAATTTACTAAAAAAATTTTTTTTTAATTCGTATTTTAGAAAAGAACGTCTTAAAACTCGCACCACTATAAAACTACTGCTGCTTAACATGTGGTCAAATTAATTTTCAAAAAAATATTAAAACATGTGTTAAAATATTAAAAAAATTTATAGATAAAAGAATACATATTTCTTTAACATAAAAATTTCTACTAAAATACCATATTGTGGGATTTTCTTGATAATAAATAACAAAGGAAATAGAATTTTTAATCTTTTCCATATTATTTTTACTGCTTATGGTTTGCAGAAGTCTTGTATTGAAATTTAATTTGTCAATTGTTTAAGGGTTCAAAATTCTTACAATATACATATTTCGCAATTTTTTCAATTGACGGTTACAAGACTAAAGAAACAATTTCAAAAATCAATTACAGCAACTATTAAATCGTATATTCGAATTTTATAATTAAATTGGTTTTAGGTCCAAAAGTGGATCAATGCACAAAGCTTTTGAAGAAAATAGGCTAAACCGATTTTTTTTCAAATGTTCACAGTAACTTTATGTATATCTTTAGAGTACTATTTTTTTGTAATGGGAAAGGTGCCACGCCCACATTCGAAGTATTAATATGGGAGCTATTACAAATTATAACCAGATATAATGTTTTGTATATATACCGGTAGTAAGTATATTTTTATGGCAGCTATATGCAATTTTGAATCGATTCTAATAATTTTCTACCAAGTTAATTCCAGGATGACAAAATATCTTGTATTAGCTGCCATAGTTTCTGAAGAAACTAATTGTTTCGGATTTTTTTCTCATATCTCTGTTATTTATTGATCGATTTTATTGATTTTAAAGAGAAAACTTCTTGAAGGCATGCCTCATAGAATTATTGAAATTTGGATCATGCAGATATCTGGGACCTTCAGCAAATAGAATTTAACAAACACACAAAAGGTCGGCATAAATATCAATTGTTTTAAGGCCAAGCCAATCAGGGGGTGACCCCTACTTATGCAATGAATTGTGTTGGAACTAGGAAAATAGGTCGTGGGAGGGGGTCATAAAGGGAGTAGTGTTTGTAGACATTTGATTTAAATCTTTTTTCAGCGAAATTGGCAGGGAATACTTCTGCAGAAAGTTGGTTGCACATACGAACGGTGCGGCTGACGAATGAATTTTCGCTGTAATGCGTTCCACTTGCCAATCGACCAAAATGGGTATGTTCTTGATGAAAGTCGTGTATTGCGCAAAAATATCCGGGTATCGGGAACAAGTTCCATAATTTCAGAGGAACACACACTCCTTTGTAATATCGACAGAACAGTGAAATACACCCCACTTTGCGACGGTGCCCCAGTGAATATATAGAGTTGGATACCCTACTGTCACCGATAAGAACCTTCGTCTTCTCCTGTACGTGGTCGAGAAGCTCCAAAATAGACTTTGCAGCCCCGGCCCATATATGAGAGTTGTATTCCATTTTCGGTCGGATATAAGTGATGTAAATAGTAAAGAGATCAGATGAAGTGAAGTAAGCCTTACACCGTTTCACACCGTTTGAGTCTTGCGGACGTTGAAATTGACTTTGTATTAATAGAGTCAATTTACGAGATTGTTATCAAGTCGCGATTTAGCGATTCATTCATATTTTGCCTCATTACCCTAATCTTTAAAGGGGTTGGCCTATAACTGAATGAATATGAGTGGCAGATATTGCTGTTAACGGCAAAAGATTAGCTATTGTTGGAAGTTTGACATAGAAGGTCGTTTATGAAAATAAGAAATAGAGTAGAGGAGAGAACGGAGCCTTGCGGTACCCAAAATGGTGAATGGAATGAAAGAATTTCTCCGAAAGGAAGGCTTGTAGGTATCCCGTAGAGCGACGTCTACGAAAGCCATGCTGTCGGTCGTTAAGGAAATATTTGGTTAAGCAAATATTTGATAACATGGAAGTTAACCATACTTTCCATAACTTTGGAAAGTGCAGAACAAATTGCTATTGGGCAATAATTTTCAGGATTACTAGCCTCTCCCTTTTTAGGAATTGGCGATACATTATCAACTTTGTAGCATGCAGGAAATTTGCCGGCATGGTATAGAATGCTCAAAAGATTAGCTAATGGACGAGCTAGCATCGAACAGCACTGCTTCAAGACCAGTGCCGGCATGCCATCTGGTCCAGGAGACTTATTTATGTTGAGATCAGCTTTTATCAAATTTGTATCAATAATTGAAAATATGTTGGGGTGCACCGGTAGGCTAGTTGCTAATATGTTAGCCTCTCAGTCTGGGGGTTGAGGGTTCGATTACCACCAGAGATTCTGATCTGCTACACTACAACAGCCTTACGGTCATCATCCATCGATAAGTAAGGCTGGAGTATAGTTATACCCTACACCACTTTAGTGGGGAGGGTATATTGGGTTTGTGCTGATGTTTGTAACGCACAATAATATTGGTCCTATACCCACCTTAAAGTATACCAATCGGCTCAGAATCATTTTCGATTTAGCTATGTCCGTCCGTCCGTCCATGTAAACCTTGTAATCAAACTACAGGTCGCAATTTTGAAGATAATTCAATGAAATTTGGTACATGATCTTCTATTGTTGCAGGGAAAATGGTTAAGATCGGTCCATTATTTCACCTAGCCCCCATACAACTGAACCCCCCAATAGGGCTTGTAATCCTTGTAATCAAACTACAGGTCGCAATTTTGGAGATAATTCAATGAAATTCGGCACATGATCTTTTATGGTATCGTAGACGAAGCCTATTGAAAATGGTTAACATCGGTCCATTATTTCACCTAGCCCCCATATAACTGAACCCCCGAATAGGGCTTTTAAACCTTGTAATCAAACTACAGGTCGCAATTTTGGAGATAATTCAATGAAATTTGGCACATGATCTTTTATGGTACCGTAGACAAAGCCTGTTGAAATGGTTTACATCGGTCCATTATTTCACCTAGCCCCCATACAACTGAACACGCCGAAAAAGGCTTTTAAGTTCATAATTATGTTCAATATACTCATATCTCGACAAAAAGCTGCAAAAACCAAGTTGTCAAAGGTGTAGGGTATTATATGGTCGGCCTCGCACGACTATAATTTCTTACTTGTTTATAATTGTAAATAAATAATGCATGGAAATTTGTTGAAAATGGACTTCTCAAGCTTAACAAAAAAACGCTAAAGCGACAACACTTTTCCTAAGTAGTCAAACAGGCCTATTTTTGTACTGTTTTTATTTAAACCAAAACTGGTTTTTGGTAAATTCCTCTTTACTACAACACATTTGTCTATAACAATAATAATTGCCTCCAACCCAAAACAATAATAAATAATAACAAAAACAAAACTAGTTTATCACTCAAATAAACAAATAAATTTTTCTATATTGTTGTTGTTGATATTCTTATACAAAGGGGAACAAACTGATAAATAGAACACACATGTTCCGAAAATATTGCTGAGAATTTTTACTCGAAAAATTAACTAAGTAAAGAGAATTGAGTGAGAAGCGTTTTGTGTACTCAAACCCCCCCTACAGTAGAGTAAAACAGACAGTTGTCAGCCAAAACTGAAAAAAGCATAGGTATTAAAGTTAAAATATTTGTCTGGTCACATATAAAAGAAAAAAATATCTTACAAATATAATTATTGAAATTTATGGCAGTAAAACAACAATTAAAATAATTTTGAAGGAAAAATAAAACAAAAATTGTATACATATTAGAAAAAACAGCTAAATAAAGTATGTAACACGCAATTAAACTATTAACTTGTATTTTAGTATATTTTGCATTTGGTACCTATAATATTAAGAGAATATTTTTGTTTTAGTTTTTTGTCCCGGCCAAAACCGAACCAAATTTAGTTAAAGTAACAATTTATTTTATTATATTGTATTAATTTGTTACGTTTTGTTTTTCTATACAAAAAGTCGCAATTAATATCTAATAATTATTGAGTTTGAATAACATTTTTTCTAAAATAATTGTCTGTTTTATTTTGTATTTTTGTCACGTTATTTTGGCTTCAAATTTAGAAGAGTCCATAAAACAACAAAATACAATTAATTCATTGAAGCAAATATTGCTGGATATTTGTTTGTTTTTTTAAATAAGAATCAATTATTAATTAATATTCCTGCTATGTTTGTATATATGATATGCAAGTTTTTTGGTTTTATTTGCTTTTTTCAAAATTTTACTGCAAAATATTAGAAAAAATATACATTTATATATACAAATTTGTTTGATGGCGGTTGCCCTACAGTGAGAAGTTAGTATGTTCGGTTTGTTCATATTTCTGACATGCACGTAGCCATTTGCTTAAATTAAGAAATTATATTAACTTCTAATTAAAAGAACCTACTATTCTATGTACTAGTTTTTCCACTTTTTTTTATTGACTAGTCTATTGATTATTCTACTGACTGGTCCATAGACTAGCATATGGACTAGTTTATTAACTAATCTATGGACCAAGCTATTGACTAGTCTATTAACTAGTCTATTGACTAATTTATTGTCTGGGCAGTGGATAGACTATTAGCAAGTATATGGATAATGCAATCACTGGTCTATTGACTAGTCTATTAAATAGACTATGAAGTAGTCTACTGAATAGTCTACTGTTGATTTGTCTATTGACTAATCTATTGACTAGTCTATTGACCATTCTATTGAATAGTCTATGTATAAACTAATATATGGATAATATATTGACAAGACTGTGGATAGTCTATTCACAAGTTTATGGATAATCCACTGATAAGTTTATTAACCAGACCATTTACCAATCTTTTATCTAGTCTATTGACCAGTGTATCGACTAGTCTTTTGAATAGTGTATTGGTTACTATATTGACTAGTCTATTGACTATTCTACGAACAAGTCTATAGATAGTATATTGCAAAGTCTGTCGTCATTCCATTGACAAGTCTACGCACAAGTTTATTGACCAGTCTACTGACTAATATATTGACCAATCTGTTGACTAGACTCTTGACTAGTCCATAGATTAGTCTAATGACTAGTTTATTGACTAATCTCTTGACTATTCCATGAACTACTCTATTGACAAGTCTATTGACTATCCCGTTGGCCAGTCTATTGATTAGTATATTAACTGGTCTATGAACTAGTTTACAGATAGTATATCGACTAGTCTGTCGTCATTCTATTAACAAGCCTATGGACAAGTCAATTGACCAGTACTGACATCTCCATTTACTAGTATCTTAAGTAGTCCACACTAGTATATTGACTAATCTGTTGACTAATCTCTTGACTAGGCAATAGACTATTGGCCATTCTATTGAATAGTACGTTGCCCAGTCTATTGAATAGTCCGTTGGCCAAGTCTGTCGTTATTCTACTTTGTTTACTAGACTTTGAGTAGTCCATAAACATAAACTAGTCTCTTGACTAATCAATGAACAAGTACGTTGACTAATCTTTTGATTAGCCTCTTGACTAGTCCATAAAATAGTCTCCTGACTAGTATATTAACTATTCTGTTGGCTATTCTATCCGTTGGCCAAATCTGTCGTCATTCCATTGACTAATCCATTTACTAGTCTTCTGAGTAGTATATGGACTAGTATATTGACTAATCAGTTGACTAGCCTCTTGACAAGTCCATAGATAGTCTTTTTACTAGCCAATGAACTTATCTATTGACTAGTCACTGAACTAGTCTATTGACTAGTAAATGTACTAGTCTATTGACTAGTCAATGAACTAGTCTATTGGACATTCTATTGACTAGTACGTTTGCAATTCTATTGACTAGGCCGTTGGAATTGACTAAGAAGTTTATTGACTGGCCTATGTAGTAATCTATCGACCATTATATTGACTAAACTATTGGCTATTATATTGACTAGTCTATAGCATAGTCTATTTGCCAGTATACAGTCTAATATATGGACCATACTAATACTAGTGTTAATTGGACCCCTATTGGAATCTTTGTACATTTCAAACAGTGTTGTAAATTTCATTGTCAAAAAAAGTATAATTATAATTCGTTTCGAACCAAAATTCTAAAATTGTTAAATTTTTTTTTATTACTTTAAATTTTCTCTTCCAGCCATTTCTAAATTATTTAGTTAAGTGAGGTCTTAATGAGCGTCAAACACACACTACAGTCAGAGGTCTCATAAAAAAACACTGGCACAGCTGAAGCGCTATCAGTAGTTGAATAACTGCCCTCAAGTGAAGACGTTCGTCAAAACAAATAAAAAAATACATTAAAATAAACACTATTAAATAAATAACATCAAAGTGAATTCAAACAAATAAGTCAATCAATAACAACAATATGTGAGTCTTAAAGATTAAAATAAATTGATTAACAATAGTTTAATAAATAATTAGAAATTTGTTTAAAAAAAACTACCATGATTTTGCAAAATTTCGTTATATTTTCAAAATGTTAAAGGTTAATTAAAATGTAACGGTTGGTTAATAATCACACAAACACAATTTTTCTTAATTTCAATTGCATAATGCTCTAAAAATTTTTATGTTAATAATAAATTAATTTACACAAAAAAACATTTTAAAGTTTCCTTTATAAAAATTTGTCTTTTGTCATTTAATTTATGGCGGTAATAAACAAATTTAATGAGTTAATAAAAATTTTACTAGTTTTATTTTTACATAATTTTTCTAAATTTGCATTCTTCTATTTTTGTTTATAACGATCAATTTGTTATTGTTTATTATTTGTAGCAAAATATTTGACCTTGTTATTAAACCTTTTTTTTGAAGATAAGAACATTTAATTTTCCATGTAGAACCCAATAATTAAATATTGCAAACATAATTAGACTAGACTATAGACTAGACTATAGACTAGACTATAGACTAGACTATAGAGTAGACTATAGACTAGACTATAGAGTAGACTATAGACTAGACTAGACTAGACTATAGACTAGACTATAGACTAGACTATAGACTAGACTATAGACTAGACTATAGACTAGACTAGACTATAGACTAGACTAGGACTATAGACTAGACTATAGACTAGACTATAGACTAGACTATAGACTAGACTATAGACTAGACTATAGACTAGACTATAGACTAGACTATAGACTAGACTATAGACTAGGACTATAGACTAGACTATAGACTAACTATAGACTAGGACTATAGACTAGACTATAGACTAGACTATAGGACTAGACTATAGACTAGACTATAGACTAGACTATAGACTAGACTATAGACTAGACTATAGACTAGACTATAGACTAGGACTATAGACTAGACTATAGACTAGACTATAGACTAGACTATAGACTAGACTATAGACTAGACTATAGACTAGACTATAGACTAGACTATAGACTAGACTATAGACTAGACTATAGACTAGACTATAGACTAGACTATAGACTAGACTATAGACTAGACTATAGACTAGACTATAGACTAGACTATAGACTAGACTATAGACTAGACTATAGACTAGACTATAGACTAGACTATAGACTAGACTATAGACTAGACTATAGACTAGACTATAGACTAGACTATAGACTAGACTATAGACTAGACTATAGACTAGACTATAGACTAGACTATAGACTAGACTATAGACTAGACTATAGACTAGACTATAGACTAGACTATAGACTAGACTATAGACTAGACTATAGACTAGACTATAGACTAGACTATAGACTAGACTATAGACTAGACTATAGACTAGACTATAGACTAGACTATAGACTAGACTATAGACTAGACTATAGACTAGACTATAGACTAGACTATAGACTAGACTATAGACTAGACTATAGACTAGACTATAGACTAGACTATAGACTAGACTATAGACTAGACTATAGACTAGACTATAGACTAGACTGATATAGACTAGTACTAGACTATAGACTAAGACTACTAGAATATATAGACTATAGACGACTATAGACTAGACTATAGACTAGACTATAGACTAGACTATAGACTAGACTATAGACTAGACTATAGACTAGACTATAGACTAGACTATAGACTAGACTATAGACTAGACTATAGACTAGACTATAGACTAGACTATAGACTAGACTATAGACTAGACTATAGACTAGACTATAGACTAGACTATAGACTAGACTATAGACTAGACTATAGACTAGACTATAGACTAGACTATAGACTAGACTATAGACTAGACTATAGACTAGACTATAGACTAGACTATAGACTAGACTATAGACTAGACTATAGACTAGACTATAGACTAGACTATAGACTAGACTATAGACTAGACTATAGACTAGACTATAGACTAGACTATAGACTAGACTATAGACTAGACTATAGACTAGACTATAGACTAGGCTATAGACTAGCTATAGACTAGACTATAGACTAGACTAGTCTATAAACTATACTTTAGGGTAGACTAGACAAAGAATTTCATTGTTTCAGTACTTTTTAATAAATGAAATACATAACCAGGACTTTAATCCGAAAATTTTATATAAAATGTTTCATAAATTTTTATACTTATTTTATGTTTAAAGAAAAAAGCATTTTAATAATAATTCAATAAAAGAAAATGTCTTTTAGATATTTCTCAAGACAAAACAGACATATTTGAATAAGCTTTCATACACAAAATTACATTTTATAATGATGCTTTTAGAAAATTTCCCAACTCTTCCACCTGTCACAATAAATCAATTTCAAAAGAAAACCTTTTTATTTGTTTTTGTATTCCTAAACCTTTTTACAAAAAGGCTTTTAACCCTAATGATGAAAAATTTTGACACACCAAATTTGTTTCGTTGTTAAAAATCTTGTCTGTTCCGTTTACTGTTTGGTTACTTTGAACTCTTAAGGGCAAAAATATGACAAACTGTCATTTATTATTTTGATTTATAAAATTAAATTTAAAATCGGTTACGAATATACTATGTATGTATAAGAGCAAAATTTAACGACTTAATAAAAAGCTTTGAAAAAGTTTACTTTTGTTAAAAAGCTATACAAAGAGAGTAAATGCTTGTTAAATAAATAAAAGAGAATATTTGATTTGCATGATTTTTTTTTCTTGAAATATCCTTTAGTTTTATTCCTAAGTGTCTACAGGTGGTACTTAAGCACAAAATATGGAGTGGGATGAAGAAAAGTTGTTGCAGAGTTAATAAAAACAGGGGCGTGTAAAGGGTTTTGAACTATAGGACGGTAGCCATGAGATAGGAATATTATATGTACATAATTTCCTATTTTGTACTTAGTTAATAAGTCCAATTTGTTTAAAACTTTAAAAATTTCCGAACATGTGGGACCAAATTTTTTTGTTTAACTATTATTTATAACACCCCTGCCTTGTAGGTAGGTTCTCAGTAACCTAAAACTAAAAAAGAGCTTACAATGCGCGCCAAAAACTACAATACAAGACTAAAAGCTTTTCTCCCCCAAATAACCCCCACTTTTACATGAAAAAGCAAGCAACAACAACACAAACCGACAGTAAATTGTAAATTGACTCTCATAATCATTAAATTCAAATCAAATTTGAACTTGAACTGAGAGACACAATAAAATCACACACACACACACAAACAAATAGAAAACAAATTCACACAAATACTAGCACACATCGAGTAGTCAATGAGGAAATTTTAGTCAGTATCAATCTGAGAGCACACGCGTGCGGTTAAAAAAGTTGGGAAAATCAAGAAAAATTAAATATTAAAAAAATCTTAAGAAAATTATTTTATACAACGTAAATTAAAACAAAATCATAAAATGGAAAATTATTAAGTGAACATTAAAAAAAAATCAATGAAAAAAAGTATTAAAATTTCCTCAAAAAGTTAAAATTTAGAAAAAAAATATTATTCTCTATAAATTAAAAAAATAAATTGTATGCAGGATAAGAAGCAGCAGAATAAAAGAAAAAAGAAAAAGAAACAATTTATGGATTTCTTAGATGTCCTTGTTGTAAAAAACAATAGACGTTTTAAAAACAACAAAAACAATACAATACAAAAACAATAACAAAAAAAGAAAAACAAACCATAAAACTAATAACAAAAAAACTAAAGTAAACAATAGAGAAATTATATACAGAATTAAGAAAAATAAACAAACTTACTCTCACACAGAGAAAAATTTGTATAAAAAACATAAAACTGATTATTTAGCTAAAGGTATTTTAATATTTTCTAACAAATGTAATGTGCTAGTTTAAAATTTTTAAAGTTTTGCTTAATTTTTATTTTAGTTTTTACAATTCTTTTGATTTTGTTGTTATACAAACTGTCAATCTTTGATTTTTCTGTTCACTCGATATTTTTCCATTTCATTTCACATTGCCTTAACTAATCAACCGTGGTTAAATTGCATTTGTATGAATGTGTGTGATTTGATGGAAGAAGCATTTTGATAGTATGTACTTGTAGTGTTTGTATTAGGATTCCACTTATTTACGAAGATGCAAATCCGTTACATTCATGGTATACGTATTTATAAACTAAACTGTAATGTAGACTAAAGAATAGACTAGAGTATAGTCCAGACTATGGACTAGTCATGATTATAAACTATAGACTAGACTATAGTCCAGACTATAGACTAGACTGTAGTTCAGACTACACAATATGGACAAGTCATGCTTACAAACTATAGACTAGACTATAGTCCAGACTATAGACTAGATTGTAGTTCAGACTACACAATACACTTAAGTCCATCCTATAGTCCAGACTATAGACTAGACTACTGTCCACACTACAGGCTAGACTATATTCCAGTCTATAGACTAGACTATAGTCCAGACTATAGACTATAGTCCAGACTATAGACTATAGTCCAGACTATAGACTATAGTCCAGACTATAGACTATAGTCCAGACTATAGACTATAGTCTAGACTATAGACTATAGTCCAGACTATAGACTATAGTCTAGACTATAGACTATAGTCCAGACTATAGACTATAGTCCAGACTATAGACTATAGTCCAGACCATAGACTAGGCTATAGTCCAGACTATAGACTAGACTATAGTCCAGACTATAGACTAGACTATAGTCCAGACTATAGTCCAGACTATAGACTAATCTATAGTCCAGACTATAGACTAATCTATAGTCCAGACTATAGACTAATCTATAATCCAGACTATAGACTAATCTATAGTCCAGACTATAGACTAATCTATAGTCCAGACTATAGACTAATCTATAGTCCAGACTATAGACTAATCTATAGTCCAGACTATAGACTAATCTATAGTCCAGACTATAGACTAATCTATAGTCCAGACTATAGACTAATCTATAGTCCAGACTATAGACTAATCTATAGTCCAGACTATAGACTAATCTATAGTCCAGACTATAGACTAATCTATAGTCCAGACTATAGACTAATCTATAGTCCAGACTATAGACTAATCTATAGTCCAGACTATAGACTAATCTATAGTCCAGACTATAGACTAATCTATAGTCCAGATTATAGACCAATCTATAGTCCAGATTATAGACTAATCTATAGTCCAGATTATAGACTAATCTATAGTCCAGACTATAGACTAATCTATAGTCCAGACTATAGACTTATCTATAGTCCAGACTACAGACTAATCTATAGTCCAGACTATAGACTAATCTATAATTCAGACTATAGACTAATCTATAGTCCAGACTATAGACTAATCTATAGTCCAGACTATAGACTAATCTATAGTCCAGACTATAGACTAATCTATAATCCAGACTATAGACTAATCTATAGTCCAGACTATAGACTAATCTATAGTCCAGACTATAGACTAATCTATAGTCCAGACTATAGACTAATCTATAGTCCAGACTATAGACTAATCTATAGTCCAGACTATAGACTAATCTATAGTCCAGACTATAGACTAATCTATAGTCCAGACTATAGACTAATCTATAGTCCAGACTATAGACTAATCTATAGTCCAGACTATAGACTAATCTATAGTCCAGACTATAGACTAATCTATAGTCCAGACTATAGACTAATCTATAGTCCAGACTATAGACTAATCTATAGTCCAGACTATAGACTAATCTATAGTCCAGACTATAGACTAATCTATAGTCCAGATTATAGACTAATCTATAGTCCAGATTATAGACTAATCTATAGTCCAGACTATAGACTAATCTATAGTCCAGACTATAGACTTATCTATAGTCCAGACTACAGACTAATCTATAGTCCAGACTATAGACTAATCTATAGTCCAGACTGTAGACTAATCTATAGTCCAGACTATAGACTATTCTATAGTCCAGATTATAGACTATTCTATAGTCCAGATTATAGACTAATCTATAGTCCAGATTATAGACTAATCTATTGTCCAGATTATAGACTAATCTATAGTCCAGATTATAGACTAATCTATAGTCCAGACTGTAGACTAATCTATAGTCCAGACTGTAGACTAATCTATAGTCCAGACTGTAGACTAATCTATAGTCCAGACTATAGACTAATCTATTGTCTAAACTATAGACTGATCTATAGTCCAGACTATAGACTAATCTATAGTCCAGACTATAGACTAATCTATAGTCCAGACTATAGACTAATCTATAGTCCAGATTATAGACTAATCTATAGTCCAGATTATAGACTAATCTATAGTCCAGATTATAGACTAATCTATAGTCCAGACTGTAGACTAATCTATAGTCCAGACTGTAGACTAATCTATAGTCCAGACTATAGACTAATCTATTGTCTAAACTATAGACTGATCTATAGTCCAAACTGTGGGCTAAACTGAAGTCCATACTATATTCTACCCTGTAGTCCGGACTATATGGTGGATTATAGATCACAGAGTTAATCATTTTTTGATTTTATTGTAATATTTTCTTTCGACATACAACAGTAATACGTACCATGCTAATACCCATGTGTACGTGTGTCAAAGTATTGGTAGTATGAGTGACAGTAGTATAAGTATTTTTAAATATTGTATTAGTTTTTTTTACATATATCTGTCTCAATAACAAGTCTAAAAGGCCGGTGTTATATTCAGACAGTGTAACTTTTTTTTTCCTTCGGTAATATTTATACTCTAACACACGTAAATATACATTAATACATAAATACATACATATACACACTCATCTATACTTATACTAACATTAAATTGTTTAAATTGTTTTTTTTGCTTTTACTCTTCTCGTAAAATCCTGTCGGAGGTTATGGTTGCGAGTATTTTGTTGTCTCGATTTTGTTGCTGTTTGCTCTTATAATCAGCTAACGAAGGATGAACATGAACGTGAACATGAACTACAAGAACCAACAAAAAACAACAACAACAACATCATACAGTTCCACATTTTTTCAATGTTTTTAGTTAGACTTTGTTGACTTTAGAGGTTTTTATACAGGAAATGCCAAGGGAAATACAATATATTTTTTTCTTTTAAAGAAAAATTTTAGAAAAATTTGCTAAAATTTTTCTTTGTCTGAAAAAATGTCGATAAATTTTCTTTTAATATAAAAATTTTAACAAATTTTCTTTCTATGGAAAAATATCGACAAATTTTTTTTTATAGAAAATTCTCGATATTTTCTTTTTTTATAGAAAATTTTCGATAAATTTTCTTTTTTATAGAAAACTTTCGATAAATTTTCTTTTTTATAGAAAATTTTCGTTAAATTTTCTTCTTATAGAAAATTTTCGTTAAATTTTTTTCTTATAGAAAATTTTCGTTAAATTTTTTTCTTTTAGAAAATTTTCGTTAAATTTTTTTCTTATAGAAAATTTTCGTTAAATTTTCCTTTTATAGAAAATTTTCGTTAAATTTTCTTCTTATAGAAAATTTTCGTTAAATTTTCTTCTTATAGAAAATTTTCGTTAAATTTTCCTTTTATAGAAAATTTTCGTTAAATTTTCCTTTTATAGAAAATTTTCGTTAAATTTTCCTTTTATAGAAAATTTTCGTTAAATTTTATTTTTGTAGAAAAATTTTCGTTAAATTTTCTTTTTATAGAAAAATTTTCCTTAAATTTTCTTTTAATAGAACATTTTCGTTAAATTTTCTTATTATAGAAAATTTTTGTTAAATTTAACTTTTTATAATTTTATAGAATATTTTCCTTAAATTTTCTTTTTATAGAAAATTTTCGTTAAATTTTGTTTTTATAGAAAATTTTTCATAAATTTTCTTTTATGGAAATTAATTCGATAAATTCTCGTTTTGTTGAATTTCGATTTTTCAGTTAATTGAGAACTCTAGTTGACACTCAGAAAAATTGTTAAGCATTGAATCCAACGTTTATAAAGCGAGTTTGAAAATATCTTTAGCTTGGAGACTTTGAAAAGAACGTTTTCCAATGGAAATTTTAGATAAAGGATTCCAGTTTTCTGTTAACAAAATATGTTTCCTTGTTTTATAAACTAACAAATTTCTTTGAGTGTAATACAGTTGTTATGGCTTGGGATAACTGGTTTCTATTTATCCTTTTGTTTTTTTTTTTTCTTACCTCCAAAACAAGTGATAGTATGGTTGGTTAAAGCAAGAAGAGGGATTTGAGGAATGGGTGGCACTAATGTTTTTGTAATGATATAATACATACAGTAGTAGTTCACAAGGTTATGTGACCATGCTTATACACAGAAGTATACATCTAAACAATTTCATATGTGTTGATTCAAAGAAGTGATGGGCGTTTTTAGAAATCATTTAAACGAGTATAGAGATCAATAAAATTTCTGTATAAAATGTATGATTAAAAGTGACAGCACTTCACAAACTTACAAACAGAAGTGTTTACACCCTAGACTACCAGGGACCTGTAAAGTAACAAACTATCTGTATAATTGAAAGTAAATGTTGGATTCAAAATTTGAAAATTTATGACAAGGAAGTAAAAATTTTGTGACATAGTGACAATTTATAAAACAACTGTTGCACATAATCATGTTTATAGTATACACTTGCCCATCACTGAATTCAATGTATACTAATGTATATGTAATGTATGTAAATATGTATAATTTAATGTAAACAAGTATCATATTGTATATGGTATCCTTAGTTAGATATCTCTTTTAGTCCTTTCACATAACAATTGTTTTAGCAAAAGAAAAAAAGTTTCCTTGTTACAAGAAAATGTAAATGAGTATGTGTGCGTGTGTCTGTTGTTGACATTCTTCATGCTTGTCACGTTTTTCTATTCAAACCACCTGTCTTTTCATTTATGTCTTCATTGTTGTTGATTCTTGTTACATTTTTGTTGCTCTTGTATATTCTTCATACATTTTCATTTTGTATGCTTCTTGATTCATCTTTAATTAATTACTTTTTGTTCTCTTGTTGCTGTTCGGACAGAGAGTAGAGGTCCTTTTTCTTGTGTTTAAAACTTTTCGATTAGGAAAAAGTTTCTTTTTTTTCAGTTTATTTAATTTCCTTTATGGCTAAAAGGGTTTTTTTGTGAAAGAAGTTACTTTTGTGTTTTAAACAAGCAAATTGATGGGATAAGATGATAACAGTGAAGTACTATTAAAGAATCAAATTAATCATAATTAAGAAAGGTAAAAGTGTTGAATAAATACAGACCGACTTGTATAATCTCTTATATTTTCGATATGTATTTACATAGTTAATGGTCATATGATCTATTGACTAATCTCTATCGATTACTAGTTTATGATATCATGAATAGTATTGATAGGTCTAGTAACTGGTCTGTATGTTAACTAGTTTTTTGAATAGTCTATTGACTAATCTATTGCCTAGTTTTTTTACTTATCTATTTCCTAGTCTCTTGACAAGACTATTGACAAGGCTACTAATTAGTCAATGGTCTAGTCTACTGACTAATCTATTGAATATTCCATTGATTAGTCTGTTTACTTTTCTGTATTGATTAGTCCATTGACTATTGATTAGTCTATGGATTAGTCTATTGACTAGAATATTGACTAGGCTATTGTCTAGCCTACTGACTGGTCTATTGATTAGTATATTGACTAGTGTATTGACTAGTCTACTAACTAGTTTATTGACTAGTCTACTGGCCAGTCTATTGACCAGGCTATTGTTTAGTTTGTCAACCTGTTTATTGACTAGTCTATTGACAAGCCTACAGACTAGTATATTGGCTAGCCTATTGCTTAGTCTTTTGACCAGTCTATTGATAGTCAATGGACCAGTTTATTGACTTGAGCATTGAGTAGTCTATTGACTGATGTATAGACTAGCTTACCGACTAGTATATTGATTAGTCAGTAGTTTATTGAATAATCTAATGACTATATAATTGACCAGTCTATTGATTAGTATATGGACTGGTTCACTGATTGGCCTATGGACTAGTCAATTGATTAATCTTTTGACTAGTCTATTGACAAGTACATTGACTAGTATAATGACTAGTCAACTATTGACTATTCCATTCACTATTTTATTAACTAGTCTACTGACTATTCTATTAACTAGTCTTGATTAGTCCTAGTGGACTAGTTTTTTGACTAGCATATGTACCAGTCTATTGACTCATCTATTGACTAGCCTACTGATTATTCTATTGACAAGCCTACTGCCTATTCTATTGACTAGTACATTAACTAGTCTGGTGAGTATATTGACTATTCCATTGACTAGCCTACTGATTAGTCTATTGACTAGAATATTGACCAGTCTACTAACTAGTCTATTGAGCATGGACTAGTTTATTGACTATTGACTACTATTGAGTAGCCTACTAACTAGTCTACTAGACTATTCTCTTATCTAGTACATTAACCAGTATATTGACTGGTCTATTAACTAGCCGAATGAATAGATTCTTAACTGCTCTATTAACTAATCTATTGCATAATCCACTGATTACTCTATTGATTTGTCTTTTGACTAGTATGTTGACTCTTCCTTAGATTAGTCTATTGACTAGTCTGTTGAATAGAATCATGTCTATTATATTTATTATACTCTTGACTTGTAAAGGTACTAGTCTACTAGCCTCATTTTCTCATTTTCTCATTACAGCAAATGTATTTTCTTAAATTTCTCTATATTTCGTTATTAAAGAGCATTGCTCTTTTCCACCATATAATTTATTGCTTAAATTGTTTGACAAATATTTAATACTTTTATTACTTTTATGTTTTTTTACTTACATTCTCATAAGTACTATTATTTGATTGTTTATTCATCACATGCTGTTTCCATTTCCTCTTCTGTCATTCGGAAATACTCTTGCATTTACAAAACCATATTATGAGTAAATTTCAATATTATCGGAGCAGACATATGCAGAGGTGGGAAATTGGTACATATGTATTAAAGTACTAATAATTAACACATGCAATTTCGTGCAGATTTGTACTTATTGTTAACAAAATATTTTGATCTACTAAAATCATTTTAGCATATTTGTTTCAATACCTATGGCTAGGTTAATGCAATCTTGTAGAGCATTAAGCTGTCCAACCCTGGTACATATACTTTCTATTAAGTAGATTGCACTCACAATAACTAAATAAAAAAATAATATATTTATGAATTATTCCGTATATACTAACAGATAAAGAGAAAAACTCACGAATAAAATACTCAATATAAATGAACCCAAACAAAATGTAAAGAGATTGTACTATATTTTATAAAACAGTAATTGTAAGGAGTATATTCTTTCGAGAAACCCATTACATCTACCACGCTTTATGAATATAACATGTTTTAGGACTTGACGGTTTTAATTTTTAATAGAATTAAAGGTATTCAGTCAGGTTCAAGTCTGTTGACTAGACCGACTCTATATGGTCTATAGTCTAGTCTAGTCTGTCTATAGTCTAGTCTAGTCTAGTCTATAGTCTAGTCTATAGTCTAGTCTATAATCTAGTCTATATCTAGTCTATAGTCTAGTCTATAGTCTAGTCTATAGTCTAGTCTATAGTCTAGTCTATAGTCTAGTCTATAGTCTGTCTATAGTCTAGTCTATAGTCTAGTCTATAGTCTAGTCTAGTCTATAGTCTAGTCTATAGTCTAGTCTATAGTCTAGTCTATAGTCTAGTCTATAGTCTAGTCTATAGTCTAGTCTATAGTCTAGTCTATAGTCTAGTCTATAGTCTAGTCTATAGTCTAGTCTATAGTCTAGTCTATAGTCTAGTCTATAGTCTAGTCTATAGTCTAGTCTATAGTCTAGTCTATAGTCTAGTCTATAGTCTAGTCTATAGTCTAGTCTATAGTCTAGTCTAGTCTAGTCTAGTCTAGTCTATAGTCTAGTCTATAGTCTAGTCTATAGTCTAGTCTATAGTCTAGTCTATAGTCTAGTCTATAGTCTAGTCTATAGTCTAGTCTATAGTCTAGTCTATAGTCTAGTCTATAGTCTAGTCTATAGTCTAGTCTATAGTCTAGTCTATAGTCTAGTCTATAGTCTAGTCTATAGTCTAGTCTATAGTCTAGTCTATAGTCTAGTCTATAGTCTAGTCTATAGTCTAGTCTATAGTCTAGTCTATAGTCTAGTCTATAGTCTAGTCTATCTAGTCTATAGTCTAGTCTATAGTCTAGTCTATAGTCTAGTCTATAGTCTAGTCTATAGTCTAGTCTATAGTCTAGTCTATAGTCTAGTCTATAGTCTAGTCTATAGTCTAGTCTATGTCTAGTCTATAGTCTAGTCTATAGTCTAGTCTATAGTCAGGTCTATAGTCTAGTCTATAGTCTAGTCTATAGTCTAGTTATAGTCTAGTCTATAGTCTAGTCTAGTCTAGTCTATATAGTCTAGTCTATAGTCTAGTCTATAGTCTAGTCTATAGTCAGTCTATAGTCTAGTCTATAGTCTAGTCTATAGTCTAGTCTATAGTCTAGTCTATAGTCTAGTCTATAGTCTAGTCTATAGTCTAGTCTATAGTCTAGTCTATAGTCTAGTCTATAGTCTAGTCTATAGTCTAGTCTATAGTCTAGTCTATAGTCTAGTCTATAGTCTAGTCTATATCTAGTCTATAGTCTAGTCTATAGTCTAGTCTATAGTCTAGTCTATAGTCTAGTCTATAGTCTAGTCTATAGTCTAGTCTATAGTCTAGTCTATAGTCTAGTCTATAGTCTAGTCTATAGTCTAGTCTATAGTCTAGTCTATAGTCTAGTCTATAGTCTAGTCTATAGTCTAGTCTATAGTCTAGTCTATAGTCTAGTCTATAGTCTAGTCTATAGTCTAGTCTATAGTCTAGTCTATAGTCTAGTCTATAGTCTAGTCTATAGTCTATATAGTCTAGTCTATAGTCTAGTCTATAGTCTAGTCTATAGTCTAGTCTATAGTCTAGTCTATAGTCTAGTCTATAGTCTAGTCTATAGTCTAGTCTATAGTCTAGTCTATAGTCTAGTCTATAGTCTAGTCTATAGTCTAGTCTATAGTCTAGTCTATAGTCTAGTCTATGTCTAGTCTATAGTCTAGTCTATAGTCTAGTCTATAGTCTAGTCTATAGTCTAGTTATAGTCTAGTCTATAGTCTAGTCTATAGTCTAGTCTATAGTCTAGTCTATAGTCTAGTCTATAGTCTAGTCTATAGTCTAGTCTATAGTCTAGTCTATAGTCTAGTCTATAGTCTAGTCTATAGTCTAGGCTATAGTCTAGTCTATAGTCTAGTCTATAGTCTAGTCTATAGTCTAGTCTACAGTCTAGTCTACAGTCAGTCTATAGTCTAGTGTTTAGTCTAGTCTATGCTCTAGTATTTAGTCTAGTCTATAGTTTATTTTATTGTCTAGTCTGTAGTCTAGTCTATAGTCTGGTGTGTGGTGTAGTGTATTTGTATAAGTTATTGGAATTTTCTACAAAGTTATGTAGAGGTGGGTCCTTAACTGTACTTAGCACCCATATATAGTGTTTTCCGAAGATCATTAAAATGCTGATATAACAATATTGTTTTAAAATTTAATATAAAAAAAATTATTTTGTTTTTTAAGAATTAATTATTTCAAAATTCTGATTGCATTATTGTGAATAATATACGATTTAAATGTAAATAGTGGTTGCACTATGGGAAAGAATATAATTATTTATCTAAATTTTAATAAAAAAAAAATCTGTTAAAAATTATACTTTAAAATTCGTTATGAATTGTTTCACGAATATTAGGAATAGACCGATATTCAACCTTTTCTTGTTTGAACAATTTTTTAATTATTTTGTTAAATTTAAAATTAAAATTTCGGAATAATATAAAAAAGCTATTAAAGTGCAACAGAAATTTTAAAAAAGATAGTCTATATAGAGTTTTCATAAGGAATTGGCATTTTATGACCCATTGTGCTCTGCCCATTAACTTAATCACGTGTCAGAATGAAAACAAAACCACTTGACATAATACTTATGATTTTTTGTTGTTGTTGTTGTCGAAAATATGTTTTTGTTGTTGAAGACTTCTTGTACAGAGAAATAATAATATTATTATTTTTGTTGTTGTGTGTATTGTACAGTCATAAAATTGAAATGACAACAATCATAAAGCACAACCACTAAAAAAGAATAAAAGTCAATCTAACTGTCTGTCCGACAACTTGACATCATGCAAAACAGATGACAAGTAAAAAAAGTTAAATACTACAATGAATAAATATAATAAACAAATTAAAACTGACACAAAAACGTTAAATTTTTAAATATTGTTGAACTTATAAATGTTCGTTAGAACATTCTGAAGGGGGAGGGATATTTGGATGAAATGAATGAATGACTTTAATAGAAATGTCAACTACAGAATGCTAATGATTTTTGTATGCGTGTGTGTACATTATTAAACATATGTATTTAGTGAATTTGTGCTTTTAGAGTTTAATAATCTTTTTTCTTTTTTTCTGATTACAGCTAAATTTATCTTTATATATAATTGACGGTTTCTACAGAGCTTTAATAAAGACTTTTAACACACCAACATGAATTGCGATGAAGTATATGAGATCAAAAAAAACTTGGGAAATACCCGCTGCTACACCCACAGAGTCCGGTGTGGCGATATTGTTAAAATTTCTTTACAAAATATCCGTCCCAATTTGGAAAAGTTTTATTCATTTAAAGATCTGCCAATTGATGAATTAAAAGTAAGTATTTTCTTAAACAAACTATTTTCAGATGATTAGGGATATTAAGGAGAACAATTGTTTAAAATTGCCTTCATTAGGCTTGGAAAAAACATACATACATATATTTTTGTTAATAGATGTTAAGTATTAGTTACACCATCTTGATATTTATTTAACAGTCTGTTGACATTTAAGTGCCTTGAAGTATGCTAAATATTTTTGAAGTGTTGTCAAATATCCCTAAATATAGACAATGTTTAAGTATATTTCAATAAATAGATAAGTGTTGTAAGAAGCAGAGAAGATTGAGATAAGAGGTGTGGCCTGAGAGTTTGTTTAAACTTTGACAGAAGGACATTTAATGGGGTGTTCAAGTGGGTAATTGTTGGCTATACTTTTACTATATATTTTAAGGATGTCATTTTAGAATTGATCAAGTCGGACCCATGCAGCTTCAGAGCTACATAAATTGTTAACTAGACTTTACTAAAGACAAGACTATTGTCTGGACTATAGACAAGACTATAGTCTGGAATATAGTCTGGACTATAACAAGACTATAGTCTGGACTATAGACAAGACTATAGTCTAGACTATAGACAAGACTATAGTCTAGACTATAGACAAAACTATAGCCTGGACTATAGACAAGACTATAGTCTGGACTATAGACAAGACTATAGTCTATAGAATGGACTACAGACAATACTATAGTATGAACTATAGGCAAGACTAAAGTCTGGACTATAGACAGGACTATGGTCTGGGCTATAGACAAGACTATGGTCTGGGCTATAGACAAGACTGTGGTCTAGATTATAGCCAAGACTACAGTCTGGACTATAGCCAAGACTACAGTCTGGACTATAGACAAGACTACAGTCTGGACTATAGACAAGACTACATTCTGGATTATAGACAAGACTACAGTCTGGACTATAGACAAGACTATAGACAAGAATAAAGTCTGAATTAGAGATCAGACTATAGTCTGGACTATAGACAATACTGTAGTCTGGACTATAGACAATACTATAGTCTGGACTATAGACAATACTATAGTCTGGACTATAGACAATACTATAGTCTGGACTATAGACAATACTAGTCTGGACTATAGACAATACTATAGTCTGGACTATAGACAATACTATAGTCTGGACTATAGACAAGACTATAGTCTGGACTATAGACAAGACTATAGTCTGGTTTATAGACAAGACTATAGTCTGGACTATAGTCTGGACTATAGACAAGACCATAGTCCTTACTATAGTCTGGACTATAGACAACACTATAGTCTGGACTATAGACAACACTATAATCTGGACTATAGAAAAGACTATAGTCTGGAGTATAAACAACACTATAGTCTGGACTATAGACAAGACTATAGTCTGGAGTATAAACAACACTATAGTCTGGACTATAGACAAGACTATAGTCTGGACTATAGTCTAGACTATACACAAGACTATAGTCTAGACTGTTTACAAGACCATATACTATAGTCTAAACTATACACAAGACTATAGTACGGACAATAGACAAGACTATAGTCCGGACAATAGACAAGACTATAGTCTGGACTATAGACAAGACTATCGTCTGGACTAAAGACAACACTATAGTCTGGACTATAGACAAGACTATAGTCTGGACTATAGACAAGGCTATATAGTCTGCACTATAGACAAGACTATCATATGGACAAAAGACAACACTATAGTCTGGACTATAGACAAGACTATAGGCTGGACTATAGACAAGACTATAGACTGGACTATACAACACTATAGTCAAGACTATAGACTGGACTATAGACAACACTATAGTCTGGACTATAGACAAGACTTAAGTCTGGGCTATAGACAAGACTATAATCTTCACTATAGACAAGATTATAGTTTGGACTATAGATAAGACTATAGAAAAGACTATAGTCTGGACTATACAAAAGACTATAGCCTAGATTATACACAAGACTATTCTAGACTGAAGACATGTTTATAGTCTGGACTGTATAAAAGTCTGTAGTATGGACTGTAGACAAGACTATAGTCTAGAACATAGAAACAAATATCGTCTGAGTTATAAGCTAGACTGCCATATATACAAGAATATAGTCTGGACTATAGACAGTACTACAGACTGAACTAGAGAAAAAAATATAGTCTGGACTATAGGCGATATGGGTTTTAAAGGAAATATGAGTAATTAATTTAAATGGAATTTTTCGCTCAAGAGCATCGATTTCGTTACCAAATTGTCTGGACTATAGTAAAGACTATATTCTGGACTATACACATGATTGAAATCAAGACTTTAGAAAAATATCACAGTCTAAAAATGAGCATTTCATTTATTTTTATTACAGAACAATGCCCGCTTCAAAGCCCATGCCGTGCGCATTATTAAAGTTTTTGATGAATCCATACAAATGTTGGGACATGATTGGTCGGGACCAAAGCTAGAGGAAATGTGGTCAAAAGTTGCAGTGTCACATTTTAATCGACAAATTGAAAAACAATCGTTTAATGTAAGTTGTGAAATCTCAAAAAAAAAAAATGTAATTAAGTTCCTATTTA
>NW_023996473.1:0-41708 GCF_015586225.1 Lucilia sericata | reverse complement strand
ACTATGTTCTGTGATTTAGTTTCGAAAATGAGTATTGGAATGGAATAAAGGATTATTTTTTGTATATTCTGAGAGTGGAGTTAGAGGCTATATTGAGTTATAGCATTAGACGTTAAATATCTAGTAAATAAAGAAATAATACAGAATTTCTAATTTTTATTTCCAATATGACGCTACTTAATTATCTAACTTTGTGAAAACTGCTGATTCGAGATTATACACGCTAATCATTTAAGAGTATGAAATTTTCACTAATGACAAATCGGGAAGATTGACTATATACGCTAGTCGATTAAGTGTTTAGGGCATACATCGGCAGAGAGTAAAATATAAGTTCTCTTACTGGTTTTTATCGTTTTTTATACATGTGTAAGCATACAAACGTGTGAAATTAAGAGTACAAAAAAGCTCTTAACAAATCTCTTTGCCGATCAGGGGTTTAGGGAAATGATTATACACTCTAATCATTAAATGTGTAACTAAATGTTATTAGCTTAATCGAATTAGGGAATAATTCAAAATTAAGTAATTGGGCTTTAAATGTTTGAAATTATTTTAAAAATTTGGGTTAGAGATAAATGTTTAATAAGCTTTTAGTCTGATTTACGTAAGAAAATTTTGTTAGTTATACAAAAAAATGTTCTATACTACAATTGTTAGTAGTAATGTTTATTTTAATAAAAGTTTATTTTTCGAATAATTACTTTTCTTCACGATCAATAATTTAAATTATTGGGAATTCTGTTAATAAGCTTGATGGTAACCCTAACCCGCGTAAATAAAATTATAGCAAGGGATTGTTCCAACAATTTTCAGAGAAATTAAATTTTCGTTTTTTTCCTTTTTTTTTAATATTGATTAAAGTTGAGTAATTGTAAAAATTTTTACTAAATTGTGTAAATTATTCTGATTTGTTATCAATTGTGTGTAGCTTTAAGAAATTCTTCGTAAGATATTCTATGTGTTCAATCTATATCATAATTATGCATTTCACAGTGAGAAAATTGTATGAGAGTAACTCAAAATACTCAACGTTTACGAGAGGTTTCGTAACGAGAGGTTTAGTAACAATGTTGTAAATGCAAAATTTTATGTTATTTGTCAAGTTAAAATAAATCTAATAAAGTTAAAATAAATAAAATAAAATTTCTCCATCAAATCTGGGATTTGAGGTATCATGTCCCAAATATTTTTATAAAGCACCAAGGCAATTTATATTTATATGTAAAATTTATTACAGTAGTTTTCCGATTTAACGACCATTCAATTCTACGAACATCGCATTTAACGAACAAGCAAATTTTTGCTATTGAGTACCTTAAATAACGAACAAAAATTGTTTTTTGTACTCTGTTTAACGAACTAATAAAAATATATTATTTAAATGAAGATAAATGACATTTATCAAAAATAACAAATAACCTAAGTTGTAGCAAAAAACTATACCGTTGTTTTAAGTGGTGCTTTTATATCCAAAATGGTAACACATTCTGGGTCCTTATTAAATTCTAAGACGATGTAGCCATGTCCGTCCGTCCTTCACATAATGACTTTAACGCTCATTACACGCTTAACAATACGAGTACGACAATGAAATTCGATACAAACATGTTCTATACTAACCGAAATCTCTAACAAATTTTATGGGAGTCTATAATTGACCCTACCCCATATCAGGCCCCCTTCAGAAAATTACTTCAACGCTCATTACTCGCTTAAAAATACGAGTATAGCGATGAACTTGGAGAAATAACTTTAACGCTCATGAATGAATTCAAAATACAGCGATGAAATTCCACACAAATATGGTTTGAAGGTGGGTATATAAGATTCTGAATTTTGTGTTATGTGCTATTTTTATAAAAAAAGAATTAATTTTTATAAAATACATTTAAAAAATATTTTATGTACCTATTTTTAATTATTTTCCTACCAAAAACCCACGTTTTAGTTAGTACAGCATATAACGAACTTTTCAATTTTACGAACAGGCCTGACAACATATATGTTCGTTAAATCGGAAAACTACTGTATATCATTTGAAAGTCCATTCTGTAGACTTTAAAATAAACGCTTAACCTCTGCTATTGCTTGAAACAACATTTATTGCAGAAAAATCTAAATTGCCTTTATTTTACAGCAAAAACTTCAACAGATGATATCTCAAAGGCAAAGCTTTCTCGTTTGATACACAAATTCCAATAGGATTACCTTAGGATAATTTGTATAGATTGTAGTCTTGGAAGAAATTATGTAGGCTATTTCAATAGTTTAACAAGTCTATTGGTCTGGTCAGCATATAAATTCCACGAATTCAGTCCTATCCCCGGAACCTCACAAAATGTTACCGGAGGAACACAATACCAAATCACTGATAAACTGAGTAATTTTACATAAGAATTTAATTGCCTTGGAGAAGACATTAGCACAACACAATATCATTATTTCTTTATAAATAATAATTATTAATAACGAAAAAAGAATATATTTTTAAAACTAAATTTTTATAAACAAAAATCATATGTTTTTGACAACCGAAACACTTTAACAAAAACAAACTGCTATGATTTTTGTAGACGTTTGTTGTACAACAACTAGTGTCGCTACTTTATTAATATACTTTGGTTAGAATCTTCCAACAAAGATGACAATTAACAAAATGCAGCTCGCAACAAAACGCGCTTTAAGGAAGTCCTTTGTGCCGGACTTCCAAGAAACACCATATTAGCATATTTAATGTTACTAAATCTACCAATTTCTCAAATTTTATTAAAATTGGGTCAATGAGTTTGATTAGAATGAAATTTCCCATTTTCACCTCTTTGGTACTTTTCGTAATTTTCGTAATTTTGGCAGTTTATTTATTTTTATTATGCACTCAAAGAGTGAAGGTGGTGTGCGATCACTCTAATACATGAATCAGTGTTGACGCTGCAATATTTTGAATTTTATTTACATATCATTTAATCCAAAAATAAGAAACATTTTAAAAAAGCCGGTTCTACGTACCGGAATGACCCGAATTATTCGGTCAATTGCGTGTTTCCCCAGCGAAGTAACATGCGGCATTGCTGCTCCGCATCCTTTTGTGTCCGTGCCGGAATTGAATAAATCCCAGACCACTGCACTATTTGCCAGAACCGACTGCACAAGTATGTCCACTAGGGTGGGTCGAAAAAAAGTTGAGTCAATCATCCCCTACGATTAAATAATAACATTTCCAAAAATATAAAAATATTTTTTTGCCAACGCCTAGAAATACCGCCCTTTTTGTTTTTTATGTATCGTAACATATAATATAATCAATATTTATGGCTTGAATGTGGCTATATTTCACTCTTAGACAATTTTTTAATTCAACGTCATATTATATGCTCGACTTTCTGATATCTCGGATCCTTCCCCAAAATCTAAAATTGTGGCTATACGCATAAAATTACATTTAATTTTATGAAATACTAGCTGGCCCGACAGACGTTGTGCTGTCCAAATTAGAAAAAATGTTTATGTTCGATTTGTGATTTTAGATAAATCGAAAAAAGTGAGCGTAAAAGTGGGGCGTGGTCAATTATTCTTTCAGTAAAACTTTAAATTTGATTACTACGAACATGTTTTTAAAAAATTAGCCAAATCGGTGCCGCCGTTTCCCCGATTTAGGTAAATCGAAAAAAGTGGGCGTGGTAATTGTTCTTTCAGTAAAAACTTAAATTAGATTACTACGACCATTTAAATAAAAAATTTAGCCAAATCGGTGCAGCCGTTTTTCGATTTAGATAAATCGAAAAAAGTGTGCGTTAAAGTGGGCGTTGTCAATTTTCTTTCCGTAAAAACCTAAGTTGGACTAGGACGAACATTTCAGTAAAAAAATTGTCCAAATCGGTCTAGCCGTTCTCAACTAATACAATTACCAACGAACGACAATTGATTTTTATTTATATAGATAAGAATAAGAAGAATTAATTATATACCAAAGCAAATGGCAACTATAATGCAATAAAAAGATATATAAACGACTGTTATAAACATGAAAACTATAAAAGTTATTTGCAACCATATCGGAGCCTTAAATTACCGCATTTTTGAACCTGTACCAATAAATATACTGATCTATCCAATATTTGTAAAAATTCATTATGCCACAAATTATACACCAAAATAAAGTGCAACTGTAATGCTTTAAAAAAAGTGGGCGTGGTCAATTATTCTTTCAGTAAAACTTTAAATTTGATTACTACGAACATGTTTTAAAAAATTTAGCCAAATCGGAGCAGCCGTTTTCCGATTTTAGATAAATCGAATAAAGTGTGCGTAAAAGTGGGAGTTGTCAATTTTTCTTTCCGTAAAAACCTAAGTTGGACTATGACGAACATTTCAGTAAAAAAATTGTCCAAATCGGTCTAGCCGTTCTCAACTGAAGCAATTACCAACGAACGACAATTGATTTTTATTTATATAGATAGATTAGCTTTTAAAATGCTCACATTTATGCATAAATAGCTATTTTATAGGTATTTAAAAATACCTGTATAGTTCTGAGTACAAACAGTTAATTTGGTCGAAAACAATTTCTTTTTTTTTTCAAATTAATTTACAATAAAAAAATTGCATCCTAACACAACAAATAGCATTTTATTCCAATAGACCAGCAGAATGGGATGTCTTTTACATGAAAGAAGAATCTGAGGGAACTCTATTTGTAATAGGTATCGACAAGAATTCCATGGCTAGTATTGCAAGAAGTAAGCCTTACCGGCGAAGTAAGCCCTACCGGCTTACTTCGCTTTTAAAGCTGTCATATTCCAAATTGGGTAGGTACCGATTGGAAGGGCTTTTAAAACAAACCTCGAAAAGGACACTAAAATACCTAAGAATACAGCATCAGTAGCCACTACTGATAAGGTTGAGGAATCAAATCCTAAAATCGAGGAAGTTACCACTAACTCGCCAAAAGAAAGTGCAGCTGCCCTTTCCAAAATTGGGAAGGCGCCGATTGAAAGGGCTATCAATACCGGCCTCGACAAGAACTCTAAAATACTTACGACGGTACCCAAAGCATCATTAGCAAGTGATGGTAATGTTGAGGAACCAAATCCTAAAATCGAGGTGTCGATTAAACAGTCTCATATTCCAATGCCAGATAAGAATACCGCAGTGCCATCAATAGTATCCACTGCATCAAAAACCACTTATGTCTGCCCGAAGGAGTCAAGTCCAAAGAACGAGGAGATGAAAACCAACTCGCTGGAAGGACAGTTTAATGGATGACCATGATTGAGGTTATCCAAATAAACCTCCATCGGAGCGAGACGGCTACCAACGTTCTGATGGCTAAAATTAACACAGGTGAAATACATATAGCTTTAATCCATGAACCTTGCGCGATTCGCAACAAGGTTTCTGGATTAAATCACGTAAATTTCCACGTTTTACGCTGATACAGGGTCTAGCCACAAGTTTCCTCCTTTCAACAGGATTATATACATCGGATGCAACCGTACTGAAGCAAGGTAATGGCAACATTTATCTCGCTTCCGTTTAGCTGCCCTTCGATTCTCCGACACTACCACCAACATCGGATCTGATGAAACTGGTTGAAGAGGTACAAAGGAAAAATAAGAAAATTGTAATATGTAGGTTGTTATGCAAATTCCCACCATGTAGCTTGGGGTAGTATCGGGGTGAATTTCCTTAATATAATAAAACTTGATCACATTGAACTTAGGTAATAATGCTACCTTTGTCAATAGAATCAGAGAAGAAGTATTAGATATAACTATATGTTCAGAAGAGCTTATAAACGAAATTTAGGATTGAAGAGTATCGGAAGAGCACTCCTTTTTTGACTATCGGTACATAAGATTAAAAATACAACGGCCGCCACCAAAGCCAACAACTTTTCGAAATAAGACTAAAACTAATTGGACAATGTTTGGTTCCTTACTAAAGAACCGTTAATGTCAGGACAATTTTCAATGACGAAATAAAGCGGACATAAACGCCAAAGTAGAAATGGTTGAACCGTTCGAGGATAGTTGCCCTCTGCGAGAGCGGAGATCTACCCAGGAGAAACCCGGGTAACCGGGATATCCGGAACCTTGGTAAGACTCTTCGCAAACTATTTAACCGGGCACGGCGTAAAAAGACAGCAGTATACTGGAATGAGTATCGTAGTAAACTTGGTGAATATAAGAAAATTGTTCGTAACGGGACTCCTGGAAACTTTTCTGTGAACAGGTAGACAGCGTAAATGACGTATCGAAGATAAAAAATTCCTATCCAAAACCCATGTCCAACCGGAATTTATGGTCGATGACACAGGCAGGAGGCTGCAGGGCCGGATGTCATTTTCCCGGCACTCTTACAGATGGAAGCGCGACTGGTTTTCGTACATCTGTCTCAGATATTCACTGCATGCTTGAAATTCACATATACCCCCATTAAATGGCAGGATGCAAGGGTAATATTTATACCTAAATCAGGGAAACCTAGCTATGCGACACCTAAGTTTATCGACCGATAATTCTTACGTCCTTCCTGCTTAAAACCTTGGTTAAAAGCTGTATACCCGACAAAGACCTAAAATTTAAGCAGCATGCTTATGTAAAGGGACGATCGGTGGAAACCGCTTTAAACGAAGTTGTCCCCTACATAGGTGCATCCTTTGATAGCAAAGTGTATACACTGGCGGTATGCATTGACATCGATGGCGCCTTCAATAACGTGCACACTGATACTCTTATCCAATCCCTAGACCAGTTTTATGTTGACCGGGTGCTCCGTAACTCAACCACATGCTAAGGAACAGATGGATAAGCTGCGAGATGTACGATATAAACTATCAGGGTATTTCGCGGTATACCACAGGCATTTTGTCACCTTTACTCTGGGTTACTACGATTAATAGCCTCCTAAGGACCCTAACTAAGAAAGAACTTAGACCTGCTATGCAGACAATGTCGTAATACTTTTTACTTGTGTAGAAGAGCTGAGCTCAACCGAGAGGCCTCAATGTTAACCTGGCAAAAACGGAAATCTGTCTTTTCACAAGAAAGACAAAAATTTCTACGTATACTGAACCCTGCTTCCTGGGCAAGAAGATACCACTGATAGACAAAGTTAAGTACTTAAGTGTAATCCTCGACCGGAAATTTAAATGGAGACACCACACAGAGGATAGGATCAACAACCTAACCTTTAAATAGTTACATATTTTTAAAGAAGTTCTTGAAATAATTAAAACTAATAAAAAAAGAATAGTCGGGTATGGCGACCATATGATACTTCGTCCTTGGTAAAATGAAACATATGAACCTATTTTTATCAAATTATCTGGAAAATTGCGACTTATAGTTTGATTACAAGGTTTACATGGACGGACTGTCGAACGGACATAACTAAACCTCTACAGTGCTGAAGGATATTATTAACTTTATTCTGTTTTGATAGGAAGTAGGATCTGAAATGGTTTGTAACTGAAAAAAATAAAAAGGATTTCTTTTTTATAATTAATTTTCAAAAAAATGTTTTCGACTGTTTTTCCTGGCATATTAATAGCTTGTTGTGAGAACGGTTGATAATGAATATTAATTAAATGACGACGTAATATATAAAAAACAAAAAGGGCGGTATTTCTAGGCGCGGAAAAAAAATAATTTTTATATTTTTGGAAATGTCATTAATATATTTTTAATCCTAGGGGGTGACTGACAAAACTTTTTTTCCATAGAGACCGACCCACTCTAATGTACCACTCTCTACTTTAAATAATTAAGTAAATGATTTACACAGTTTAGTTCCAACCTTTAGCAGTAGACGAAGTCCACCGAGATCACTACGTGATACGACATATAAAACTTACTTAATGCATCCAAATGAGCAACATTGGAAAAGTTTTTGTAAACTTCGTAATAAAACTAAATCTACTATTCCAAGAATACGTAGAAATTATGGCAATTTGTTTACTAATGTAGCTAACAAGCAAATATGGAATAACATACGTAATCTAAGTAGTACCGGTTGTGAAAGTCCTGAACTTAATGAGGTAGATTTAGGATCCACTGCTACTGGATTTTTGGACAACCTTTGCCCAAATGGGTTTGGTTGGGTTGATAGGAGCATGTATAGTACTTCAAATCCGAATAAATACACCTAGGACTACTCCCGAGTGTGCTGGTACCCATATGATGTAAACCTTACCTCTGGGAGAGTATCCAGAACCTCTTCTACACAAGTATTTTGGATCATTTCCCTTTAAAAGTATTACGACATCGTCTACATAGCAGACAGGTCTAAGTCCTTTCTCTGTTAGGGTCCTTAGGAGGCTATTAATCGTGGTAACCCAGAGTAACGGTGACAAAATGCCACCCTGTGGTATACCGCGAAATACCTTTTTCCGGTGGCATGTCATAATGTCCAATGTCATAATGTCCATGGACATTATGACACACCAAAAAATGACATAACGTCCATGGACATTATGTCACTTTTTTAAAATGTCATAATGTCCATGGACATTGTGACACTTTGAAATCAGAAATGTATTGGAAAATTTGTTTAAAATTTAAGATAGGGACGCTCTTATCCCGAAAAGAATTGCTCCTAAATTTGGTAATTGTTACATTTTGGACTCCTATTAAAAAGTGTCCTGGATAGCCGGCCTTCGGCCGGGCGCAGGGGTTTCAAACTCTGGGGTATTTCGAACACCGACTTCGCTAAATTAAGCCTTTTTTGATAAATGGACTCTTTGAAATCCATGGACTTTATGTCCCATTGCTCATGGACATTGTAACACTTTTGAAATTGTCATAACGTCCATGGACATTTTGACTCAATTTAGTGCATAACGTCTATGGACATTATGACATTGGACATTATGACACGCCACCCCTTTTCCTAATAGTAATAACGTACATCTCGCAACTTATCCATCTGTTCCTTAGCATGTAGTTGATCCAGTTACGGAACACCCGGTCAACATAAAACTGGTCTAGGGATTGGATAAGAGTATCAGTGTGCACGTTATTGAAAGCACCTTCGATGTCAATGCATACCGCCAGTGTATATAGTTTGCTATCGAAGGATTCACCTATGTAGTGAACAACTTCGTTTAAAGCGGTTTCCACCGATCGTCCCTTTACATAAGCATTTTGCTTAAATTTTAGGTCTTTGTCGGGTATACTGCTTTTAACCATACTATCGACTATCCGTTCCAAAGTTTTAAGTAGGAAGGACGTAAGACTTATCGGTCGATAAGACTTGGGTGTCGTATAGCTCGGTTTCCCTGGTTTAGGTATAAATATTACCCTTGCATCCTGCCATTTAATGGGGGTATATGTGAATTTCAAGCATGTAGTGAATATCTGAGACAGATGTATGGAAACCAGTCCCGTCTCCATCTGTAAGAGTGCCGGGAAAATGCCATCCGGCCCTGCAGCTTTATAGGGAGCGAAGCTCTTGATTGTCCCTTTAACCATATCAGATGTAACTACAATTTCCGTGTTAGCCTCACCTTCCTCCAATATCGGTTCATCTATGTTATTCGATAAACCGGGTGGGAAATGAGAGTCCATTAAGAATTTCATTGTCTCCTCCATATCCTCCAGATTCCTGCCCGTGTCATCGACCATAGATTCCGGTTGGACATGCGTTTTGGATAGGAATTTTTTATCTTCGATACGTCATTTACGCTGTCTACATGTTCACAGATAAGTTTCCAGGAGTCTCGTTTAGTTTTACAATTTCTTATATTCACCAAGTTTACTACGATACTCATCGCAGTATACTGCTGTCTTTTTACGCCGTGTCCGGTTAAATAGTTTGCGAAGAGTTTTACCAAGGTTCCGGATCTCCCGATTACCCGGGGTTTCTCCTGGTAAATCTCCGCATTGCTCGTAACTACCTTTGAAAACTTCCGTATCGCAAGGGGGAAGTTTAATGCAGTTATTAGGGTTTTCTGAAACGAGATTTTGAGGGGGAAGTGAATATAGTGTGACTGCTTCGATGCCTTGAATGTGTGAATGCTTTTTGTAAGTCTAGCATTTGAGAGATGCACGTATAGTATGCATCTACGCATGCATCGAAGTTAGTTTTAGACTGTTCTTTAAATTCTGGTGGTACCAAATCTTCTTGAGCCAACATTACATTTTCATAAGGGGCTTCTACTTTTGTCCATCTCGAATCTATGTCCTTCAGTTTGACTTCTAAAAGTGACTCAGTTTGATCTTCAACTGCAGTACTGTTAAATCTTTGGCAGAATTGAAGCAAATGGTCGCATTCAAACACAAACCGTTCCTTAGGAGGGGTTTCTTTGCGAGTTGTGGAATTCATTTTGGGGCTAAACAATAAATTTCTATACTGAGAATTCTATAGAAAGGGATTTGATACCAAATTACTATGTTCTGTAATTTAGTTTCGAAAATGAGTATTGGAATGGAATAAAGGATTATTATTTCTATATTCTGAGAGTGGAGTTAGAGGCTATATTGAGTTATAGCATTAGACGTTAAAGATCTAGTAAATAAAGAGAAAAAAACAGAATTTCTAATTTTTATTTCCAATATGACGCTACTTAATTTATCTAACTTTGTGAAAACTGCTGATTCGAGATTATACACGCTAATCATTTAAGAGTATGAAATTTTCACTAATGACAAATCGGGAAGATTGACTATATACGCTAGTCGATTAAGTGTTTAGGGCATACATCGGCAGAGAGTAAAATATAAGTTCTCTTACTGGTTTTTATCGTTTTTTATACATGTGTAAGCATACAAACGTGTGAAATTAAGAGTACAAAAAAGCTCTTAACAAATCTCTTTGCCGATCAGGGGTTTAGGGAAATGATTATACACTCTAATCATTAAATGTGTAACTAAATGTTATTAGCTTAATCGAATTAGGGAATAATTCAAAATTAAGTAATTGGGCTTTAAATGTTTGAAATTATTTTAAAAATTTGGGTTAGAGATAAATGTTTAATAAGCTTTTAGTCTGATTTACGTAAGAAAATTTTGTTAGTTATACAAAAAAAATGTTCTATACTACAATTGTTAGTAGTAATGTTTATTTTAATAAAAGTTTATTTTTCGAATAATTATACTTTTCTTCACGATCAATAATTTAAATTATTGGGAATTCTGTTAATAAGCTTGATGGTAACCCTAACCCGCGTAAATAAAATTATAGCAAGGGATTGTTCCAACAATTTTCAGAGAAATTAAATTCTCGTTTTTTCCTTTTTTTTAATATTGATTAAAGTTGAGTAATTGTAAAAATTTTTACTAAATTGTGTAAATTATTCTGATTTGTTATCAATTGTGTGTAGCTTTAAGAAATTCTTCGTAAGATATTCTATGTGTTCAATCTATATCATAATTATGCACTTCACAGTGAGAAAATTGTATGAGAGTAACTCAAAATACTCAACGTTTACGAGAGGTTTCGTAACGAGAGGTTTAGTAACAATGTTGTAAATGCAAAATTTTATGTTATTTGTCAAGTTAAAATAAATCTAATAAAGTTAAAATAAATAAAATAAAATTTCTCCATCAAATCTGGGATTTGAGATATCATGTCCCAAATATTTTTATAACAGCACCAAGGCAATTTATATTTATATGTAAAATTTATTATATCATTTGAAAGTCCATTCTGTAGACTTTAAAATAAACGCTTAACCTCTGATATCTTACCCTATTGCTTGATACAACATTTATTGCAGAAAAAATCTAAATTGCCTTTATTTTACAGCAAAAACTTCAACAGATGATATCTCAAAGGCAAAGCTTTCTCGCTTGATACACAAATTCCAATAGGATTACCTTAGGATAATTTGTATAGATTGTAGTCTTGGAAGAAATTATGTAGGCTATTTCAATAGTTTAACAAGTCTATTGGTCTGGTCAGCATATAAATTCCACGAATTCAGTCCTATCCCCGGAACCTCACAAAATGTTACCGGAGGAACACAATACCAAATCACTGATAAACTGAGTAATTTTACATAAGAATTTAATTGCCTTGGAGAAGACATTAGCACAACACAATATCATTATTTCTTTATAAATAATAATTATTAATAACGAAAAAAAGAATATATTTTTAAAACTAAATTTTTATAAACAAAAATCATATGTTTTTGACAACCGAAACACTTTAACAAAAACAAACTGCCTATGGTTTTTGTAGACGTTTGTTGTACAACAACTAGTGTCGCTACTTTATTAATATACTTTGGTTAGAATCTTCCAACAAAGATGAGCAATTAACAAAATGCAGCTCGCAACAAAACGCGTAAAATTAGGTCAATGAGTTTGATTAGAATGAAATTTCCCATTTTCACCTCTTTGGTACTTTTTTTGGGTAGGGGTTTTTCTCAATTCTGAGCGCTTTTAGCTAACACGATTGTAGGCAAAGGGGTAAAGAAGAAAGGGGAGTAGCAAAAGACGCACGAATAGTAATTTGAGGGGTTTTTTGGAATTGTGACGTGTTCGTAATTTTGGCAGTTGATTTATTTTTATTATGCCCTCAAAGAGTGAAGGTGGTGTGCGATCACTTTAATACATGAATCAGTGTTGCCGCTTGCAATATTTTAAATTTTATTTACATCTCATTTAATCCAAAAATAAGAAACATTTTAAAAAAGCCGGTTCTACGTACCGGAATGACCCGAATTATTCGGTCAATTGCTGTTTCCCCAGCGAAGTAACATCTTGCGGCATTGCTGCTCCGCATCCTTTTGGTCCGTGCCGGAATTGAAATAAATCCCAGACCACTGCACTATTTGCCAGAACCGACTGCACAATAAGTCCACTAGGGTGGGTCGAAAAAAAGTTGAGTCAGTCATCCCCTACGATTAAATAATAACATTTCCAAAAATATAAAAAATATTTTTTTGCCACGCCTAGAAATACCGCCCTTTTTGTTTTTTATGTATAGTAACATATCATATATCAATATTTATGGCTTGAATGTGGCTATATTTCACTCTTAGACAATTTTTTAATTCAACGTCATATTATATGCTCGACTTCTGATATTTCGGATCCTTCCCCAAAATCTAAAATTGTGGCTATACTGCAGAACTATATAGGTATTTAAAAATACCTGTATAGTTCTGAGTAAAAACAGTTAATTTGGTCGAAAACAATTTCTTTTTTTTTTTAATTTACAAAATAAAAAAAATTGCATCCTAACACAACAAATAGCATTTTATTCCAATAGACCAGCAGAATGGGATGTCTTTTACATGAAAGAAGAATCTGAGGGAACTCTATTTGTAATAGGTATCGACAAGAATTCCATGGCTAGTATTGCCAAGAATAAAGGTAGGGCTTACTTCGCTTTTAAAGCTGTCATATTCCAAATTGGGTAGGTACCGATTGGAAGGGCTTTTAAAACAAACCTCGAAAAGGACACTAAAATACCTAAGAATACAGCATCAGTAGCCACTACTGATAAGGTTGAGGAATCAAATCCTAAAATCGAGGAAGTTACCACTAACTCGCCAAAAGAAAGTGCAGCTGCCCTTTCCAAAATTGGGAAGGCGCCGATTGAAAGGGCTGTCAATACCGGCCTCGACAAGAACTCTAAAATACTTATGACGGTACCCAAAGCATCATTAGCAAGTAATGGTAATGTTGAGGAACCAAATCCTAAAATCGAGGTGTCGATTAAACAGTCTCATATTCCAATGCCAGATAAGAATACCGCAGTGCCATCAATAGTATCCACTGCATCAAAAAACACTTCTGTCTGCCCGAGGGAGTCAAGTCCAAAGAACGAGGAGATGAAAACCAACTCGCTGGAAGGCAGTTTAATGGATGACCATGATTGAGGTTATCCAAATAAACCTCCATCGGAGCGAGACGGCTACCAACGTTCTGATGGCTAAAATTAACACAGGTGAAATACATATAGCTTTAATCCATGAACCTTGCGCGATTCGCAACAAGGTTTCTGGATTAAATCACGTAAATTTCCACGTTTTTTACGCTGATACAGGGTCTCGCCACAAGTTTCCTCCTTTCAACAGGATTATATACATCGGATGCAACCGTACTGAAGCAAGGTAATGGCAACATTTATCTCGCTTCCGTTTAGCTGCCCTTCGATTCTCCGACACTACCACCAACATCGGATCTGATGAAACTGGTTGAAGAGGTACAAAGGAAAAATAAGAAAATTGTAATATGTAGGTTGTTATGCAAATTCCCACCATGTAGCTTGGGGTAGTATCGGGGTGAATTTCCTTAATATAATAAAACTTGATCACATTGAACTTAGGTAATAATGCTACCTTTGTCAATAGAATCAGAGAAGAAGTATTAGATATAACTATATGTTCAGAAGAGCTTATAAACGAAATTTAGGATTGAAGAGTATCGGAAGAGCACTCCTTTTTTGACTATCGGTACATAAGATTAAAAATACAACGGCCGCCACCAAAGCCAATAACTTTTCGAAATAAGACTAAAACTAATTGGACAATGTTTGGTTCCTTACTAAAGAACCGTTAATGTCAGGACAATTTTCAATGACGAAATAAAGCGGACATAAACGCCAAAGTAGAAATGGTTGAACCGTTCGAGGACAGTTGCCCTCTGCGAGAGCGGAGATCTACCCAGGAGAAACCCGGGTAACCGGGAGATCCGGAACCTTGGTAAGACCCTTCGTAAACTATTTAACCGGGCACGGCGTAAAAAGACAGCAGTATACTGGAATGAGTATCGTAGTAAACTTGGTGAATATAAGAAAATTGTTCGTAAAGCCAAACGAGACTCCTGGAAACTTTTCTGTGAACAGGTAGACAGCGTAAATGACGTATCGAAGATAAAAAATTCCTATCCAAAACCCATGTCCAACCGGAATTTATGGTCGATGACACAGGCAGGAGGCTGCAGGGCCGGATGTCATTTTCACGGCACTCTTACAGATGGAAGCGCGACTGGTTTTCGTACATCTGTCTCAGATATTCACTGCATGCTTGAAATTCACATATACCCCCATTAAATGGCAAGATGCAAGGGTAATATTTATACCTAAATCAGGGAAACCTAGCTATGCGACACCTAAGTTTATCGACCGATAATTCTTACGTCCTTCCTGCTTAAAACCTTGGTTAAAAGCTGTATACCCGACAAAGACCTAAAATTTAAGCAGCATGCTTATGTAAAGGGACGATCGGTGGAAACCGCTTTAAACGAAGTTGTCCCCTACATAGGTGCATCCTTTGATAGCAAAGTGTATACACTGGCGGTATGCATTGACATCGATAGCGCCTTCAATAACGTGCACACTGATACTCTTATCCAATCCCTAGACCAGTTTTATGTTGACCGGGTGCTCCGTAACTCAACCACATGCTAAGGAACAGATGGATAAGCTGCGAGATGTACGATATAACTATCAGGGTATTTCGCGGTATACCACAGGCATTTTGTCACCTTTACTCTGGGTTACTACGATTAATAGCCTCCTAAGGACCCTAACTAAGAAAGAACTTAGACCTGCTATGCAGACAATGTCGTAATACTTTTTACTTGTGTAGAAGAGCTGGGCTCAACCGAGAGGCCTCAATGTTAACCTGGCAAAAACGGAAATCTGTCTTTTCACAAGAAAGACAAAAATTTCTACGTATACTGAACCCTGCTTCCTGGGCAAGAAGATACCACTGATAGACAAAGTTAAGTACTTAAGTGTAATCCTCGACCGGAAATTTAAATGGAGACACCACACAGAGGATAGGATCAACAACCTAACCTTTAAATAGTTACATATTTTTAAAGAAGTTCTTGAAATAATTAAAACTAATAAAAAAAGAATAGTCGGGTATGGCGACCATATGATACTTCGTCCTTGGTAAAATGAAACATATGAACCTATTTTTATCAAATTATCTGGAAAATTGCGACTTATAGTTAGATTACAAGGTTTACATGGACGGACTGTCGAACGGACATAACTAAACCTCTACAGTGCTGAAGGATATTATTAACTTTATTCTGTTTTGATAGGAAGTAGGATCTGAAATGGTTTGTAACTGAAAAAAATAAAAAGGATTTCTTTTTTATAATTAATTTTCAAAAAAATGTTTTCGACTGTTTTTCCTGGCATATTAATAGCTTGTTGTGAGAACGGTTGATAATGAATATTAATTAAATGACGACGTAATATATAAAAAACAAAAAAGGCGGTATTTCTAGGCGCGGAAAAAAAATAATTTTTATATTTTTGGAAATGTCATTAATATATTTTTAATCCTAGGGGGTGACTGACACAACTCTTTTTCCATAGAGACCGACCCACTCTAATGTACAACTCTCTACGTTAAATAATTAAGTAAATGGTTTACGGAGTTTAGTTCCAACTTTTAGCAGTAGACAAGGTCCACCGAAATTGTTAGTGCTAGATCACTACGTGATACGACATATAAAACTTACTTAATGCATCCAAATGAGCAACATTGGAAAAGTTTTTGTAAACTTCGTAATAAAACTAAATCTACTATTCGAAGAATACGTAGAAATTATGGCAATTTGTTTACTAATGTAGCTTACAAGCAAATATGGAATAACATACGTAATCTAAGTAGTACCGGTTGTGAAAGTCCTGAACTTAATGAGGTAGATTTAGGATCCACTGCTACTGGATTTTTGGACAACCTTTGCCCAAATGGGTTAGGTTGGGTTGATAGGAGCATGTATAGTACTTCAAATCCGAATAAATACACCTAGGACTACTCCCGAGTGTGCTGGTACCCATATGATGTAAACCTTACCTCTGGGAGAGTATCCAGAACCTCTTCTACACAAGTATTTTGGATCATTTCCCTTTAAAAGTATTACGACATCGTCTACATAGCAGACAGGTCTAAGTGCTTTCTCTGTTAGGGTCCTTAGGAGGCTATTAATCGTGGTAACCCAGAGTAACGGTGACAAAATGACACCCTGTGGTATACCGCGAAATACCTTTTTCCTAATAGTAATAACGTACATCTCGCAACTTATCCATCTGTTCCTTAGCATGTAGTTGATCCAGTTACGGAGCACCCGGTCAACATAAAACTGGTCTAGGGATTGGATAAGAGTATCAGTGTGCACGTTATTGAAAGCGCCTTCGATGTCAATGCATACCGCCAGTGTATATAGTTTGCTATCGAAGGATTCACCTATGTAGTGAACAACTTCGTTTAAAGCGGTTTCCACCAATCGTCCCTTTACATAATCATTTTGCTTAAATTTTATCCAATTTTTATTTAATTTTTAATTTTTAATTTTTATCCAATATACTTAATTTTTTATTAATAACTTTTTATGTTCCTATACACTTGTTTATATATTTATGTATTTTATTATGAATTAGTGTTTAGATTTATATTTCTTATGCATTTATTTCTTTTTTGAAGCTTATGTTATTATCTAAATTGTATTCATATATACTCTAATTTACAATCTGTGTCATACTGTTATATTGTTCTAACTAAATATTTTGAAACATGATTAAAAATGTGTACAACAATGCATCGGTACAACACAGGTTGTTAGTTTATAATACCTTCTAAATTTGTTCATTATTTTTGTACTTAATTGGTTTTTTATTTATATATATTTTTTTAATAACTTTACAATTTATATTACAATTTAATTCTTCATTTATTACTTTTCTACGGAGAGTTTTTTTTTTTTTTAGTTTTTTGTCAATTAATAATGAAATTTAAAGAAAATAAAATTAAATTTAAGTTAGTATTTACTTACATAATTCTTAAATGGTATTTTTTTGCACGAATTAGGGAAGTATATCTATTTAGTGATGATGGATAATATGGGTGAAATTATCAGCAGCGATTCCTTGCGAAATATTAATCTTAATCTAAACAACTTGAATATAATTCATATGAATACTCAGAGCTTAGTTCCTGGACCCAGATCGACCAAATTAGATGAGATTAGAAACGTTTTTGTTAATTCTGCTTTCGATATTATTGCGGTTTCCGAATCTTGGTTACGACCATATATACAAGATAATGCAGTTTCTATTGAGGGATACTACATACATAGAAATGATAGGAGAATTATTAAGGCAGGAGGAGTATGTATGTATATTAGAAATGGCATTAGATCGAAAATAATTCATACAATTGATGATGAAGTTAACTGTCAAGGTTTATTTGTAGAAATTTCGTGGAGAAGGTTCTGGTGGGTGTTATTTATTTACCTAGTGGTAATATTCGTTATTGTGAGGCGGATGTGGGTGATCTATCATCTCGCTATGAACATGTTGTATTTGTTGGCGATTTTAATATAAATTTATTTAGAAGTAGTGCACCATTAAGAACACTGTGTTCTTCATTTGGTCTCCATTTAATTCATAATGTGATACCAACCCATTTGGATATACATTATAACAGTACTTCACTATTAGACTATTTTTTGGTTTCGTCTGTTAATAGGGTATGTACTAATGGTCAGTTCCAATTTCCAAGCCTAAATTCTCATCATGCTGCAATATATTTATCGTATAATATTGAAATATCTAGAGATTTTAATAGAATAATTATTAGAGATTATTCTCGTTTTAATATTAACAATTGTGAACAAGATATTGAACAAATTGATTTTACACCTATTTATAATACCTCTGATACTAATTTTCAAGTAAATTATTTAACTCAGCACTTATTGGAATTATATGACAGACATGTTCCAACAAGAATAATAAAACACAGGACAAGGAGTGATTGGATGAAGGGTAGGGTTATACTTCTAGCCAAAGGAAATAGGGATATGTCTTATAGGGCTTACCTGGAATTAAGAACGGATGAAAGTTGGAACGTCTATTGCAAATATCGGAACAAATTGAAATCATGCATTAGAAGAGCTCGAGCTAAATATTGTAATAATTTGTTTTCATCATCTAATATTCGTCAGATATGGGATGAACTAAAGAATATTGGTGTAGCTAATACAAATAATGATTTTAATTGTAATTTCGATGTCGAGCAATGTAATGATTTCTTTATCTTACCCCCTCTACCTAACCCACCTTCTATTTCTTATCAACTAGAAGCAAGTAACTTGAACAATCGTTTTTCTTTTAGAAATATAAACGATTTAGAAGTTTTCAATTCAATCATGAAAATAAAATCTAATTGCATTGGTCCAGATGGTTTATCCATCAAATTTTTAAAGCTTATTTTTACAAAAATTTCTGCTCACATTACTCACATTTTTAATTGTATACTAACAACTTCAGAATATCCCACTTCTTGGAAATGCGCTAGAGTTGTTCTTGTCCCAAAAATTAAAAATCAACGTACAATGTCTGATTTTCGACCTATAAGTGTTGTGTCTGTCTGCTCTAAAATACTTGAACTATTAATTAATGACCAGTTGACTGAATACGTCTTTGATAACAATATACTTTCTGATAATCAATCAGGTTTTCGAAAGAGTCATAACACAACTACTCTGCTATTGAATATAACAGATGAAATTAGAAATGCTGTCGATAAAAAGAAACATGCATCAATAATATGTTTAGACTTTAGTCGAGCCTTTGAGTCTGTTTCTCATGAAATGTTACTTAATAAATTATTTGAGTTTTATGGTTTTTCTACTTCTGCTTGCCGTTTAATTGATACTTTCATTACAAACAGAAGTCAATTTGTAAAAATAAATGATAGAGTTTCGTCATGTAAAAATATTTATCGAGGAGTTCCCCAAGGAACTATCTTGGGGCCTCAATTGTTTTTACTATACGTTAATGATATTTTGGATCACTTAACACATTTAACTGGTTATTTATATGCAGATGATTTACAACTTATTGCTATTTCAAACTCATCAAGTGAATTACAATATATTATTAATAACGAGATGCGGAATATAGAAAAATGGTGTGATGATAATTTTATTTTATTGAATATTTCTAAATCTAAGGCAATAGCATTTGAATCTGGTTTACATGATATACCCACAATTTCTATAAATGGCGAATTCATTAATTTTGTATCATATTGCAAGATTCTAGGGATATATGTGGATAATCGTTTAACATTTCTTAACCATATTAATTTCGTTATCTCTAGAATAGTTATATCTATAAGAAGAATTTATTGCACATGCTACAGTTTACCGCTTAAAATTAGAAAACTTGTTGGTCATACTATACTTATGCCTATAATATTATATGGTCTTGAAATTTTTTCTGGAACTAACTTAACTAATTTTTGTAAATTAAAGGAATGCTTCAATAGAATTATTAGATATGTATACCATTTACACCCTTGGGATCATGTATCCGGATACACCATAGACTTTTTGGGTTGCAGTTTTAATGACTTTGTAAATGTAAGATTGCTTACTCTTTTTTATAAAACATTTAAATTCGGTACCCCTTCATATCTTGTGAATCGATTTCATTTTTCTAACTCATCTAGAACATGTGCTCTTACTTGTCCTCATTTTAATACAACAATAATGCAAAAATCTTTTACAATAAGAGTTATAAAACTATGGAACAGTCTATTTCCTTATAGCAACAGAAATTTTTCAGCTTCTGTTGAAATTTTTAAAAATTTGCTTATGAGCATTATATAATATTTTTGTTGTTGTAATTGCTGTTGATAAAATTGCCTATTTTTTTCTTCCCGATTTTCGTGCTTAGGGATACCTTTTATATAGTTATTAAGTAGTATAAATACTTTATTATTATATGTTATTTAAGTCAACTTGTGCTTAAAATTGTATTAGCTGGATAATCTTTTTTTTGGCCTTAAAGGCTTTTTGATTACGTGATGAATAAATAAATAAAAATAAATAAAATAAATTTTAGGTCTTTGTCGGGTATACTGCTTTTAACCATACTATCGACTATCCGTTCCAAAGTTTTAAGTAGGAAGGACGTAAGACTTATCGGTCGATAAGACTTGGGTGTCGTATAGCTAGGTTTCCCTGGTTTAGGTATAAATATTACCCTTGCATCCTGCCATTTAATGGGGGTATATGTGAATTTCAAGCATGTAGTGAATATCTGAGACAGATGTACGGAAACCAGTCCCGCCTCCATCTGTAAGAGTGCCGGGAAAATGCCATCCGGCCCTGCAGCTTTATAGGGAGCGAAGCTCTTGATTGTCCCTTTAACCATATCAGATGTAACTACAATTTCCGTGATAGCCTCCCCTTCCTCCAATATCGGTTCATCTATGTTATTCGATATACCGGGTGGGAAATGAGAGTCCATTAGGAGTTTCATTGTCTCCTCCATATCCTCCAGACTCCTGCCCGTGTCATCGACCATAGATTCCGGTTGGACATGCGTTTTGGATAGGAATTTTTTATCTTCGATACGTCATTTACGCTGTCTACATGTTCACAGATAAGTTTCCAGGAGTCTCGTTTAGTTTTACAATTTCTTATATTCACCAAGTTTACTACGATACTCATCGCAGTATACTGCTGTCTTGCCCTCGCAGAGGGCAACTGTCCTCGAACGATGCAACCAGGGCACTTGTGAGCATTTCTACTTTGGCGTCTATGTCCGCTTTATTTCGTATTTGAAGTGTCCTGACATAAACGGTTCTTTAGTAAGGAACCGAACATTGTCCAATTAGGTTAAGACTTATTCCGAAACTTTATCGGCTTTGGTGGCGGCCGTAGTATTATGAATCTTATGTACCGATGGTCAGAAAAGGAGTGCTCGTCCGAAACTCTCCAATCCTGAATTTCGTTCATAAGCTCTTCTGAAAATATAGTTATATCTAATACTTCTTCTTTGATTCTATTGACGAAGGTAGCTTTATTACCTAAGTTCGATGTGATCAAGTCTTTAGTATTAAGGAAATCCTCTGCGATTGGTATTTGTACCACCCCAAGCTACATGGTGGAAGTTGGCATCACAACCTATTACAATTTTCTTATTTTTCCTTTGTGCCTCATCTACCAGTTTTATCAGCTCCGACGTTGGTGGTAGTGTCGGAGAATCGAAAGACAGGTAAACAGATGCAAGGTATATGTTGCCACGACCTCGCTTCAGGACCATTGCATCCGATGTTGATAGATGCGAAGTAAGCCCTACCTTTATTCTTGGCAAGACTAGCCATAGATTTCTGGTCGAGACCTATTACAAATAAAGTTCCCTCACGTTCTTCTTTCCTGTAAAAGTCGTCCCATTTTTTCACTGCCAGCTCAGACTTTTGACCACCAAGAATTTCAAGTATACGTTCATTAGTCAGTTTACTGCCCCATCCATTTATGTAGACAGTGGACTTTAAGACCACCGGAAGCTCACTCATCTTCGCCAGTCCCAGCTGAGCGCCGTCCTACGGAGGAGGGATACTTTCCACTAAGTTATTTAGGGTGCTAACACATTGGTGAGAGAGGTCGTATAGTTTCCATTGCTAAGAAAGGCAACTTCAATATTAATAACTTAAGACCAATATGCCTATGTCGAAAATTGCCGAAAACCTCATGAAAGCTCAAATTTTATCACATTGTGAAAGTTTCTCACTTTTTCAACCCAATCAATATGCCTTTCGACTTTATCATAACTCATCTTCTTTACTTATTTCCTTTAAGGACTTCATTAGAAAACGACTAAACAAACATAATAATAGCGTTCGGGCTTGGTCCACATTTGCCACTAGCCCCATATAAAGCCTCTTTCAGAAAATTAGTTTTTCATCCCTAAATTGCTTAAATGTATCGGAACAAGGGAATATTGAAGATATTTATCTTATGAAAAATAAATCACATTTAATATTCATAACTGGTGTAGGGTATCATATGGTCGGCCACGACCGACTATACTTTCTTAATTGTTTTAATTAATAATTATGATAATAACAATAATACTATGTATGATATTCAGTTAAATAATCATATTGTGTCTATTCTTAATTGGATGCACCTAAATTATCTGGAAATAAACTCATCCAAAACTAAGGCAATGTATTTTCATTTGCCAACCCAATATTTTACTTACCCGAGAATTTACATTGGTAATCAATTGATAAACTTTGTTGAGTCAATAAATTGTCTTGGCATTACTATTGATTCTAATTTAAATTTTAAAAATCACATTAATTTTCTATCCTATCAAATTTCTTTCATTTTGAGAAGATTATATGCTTTATACTCCTAGATATATTAGACTTCGCTTGTCGCATGGTTTAGGTTTAGGTAAGAAGGGCAGCCATTCAATCAAGGATGAGTGGCTCACATGGATCCAACTAGTTGAGGTCACAAAGCTTAGGATATTCTTCAGGCATATCCCAGATAGCTCATCCAGACAAGATAAAGCAGCAAGGAAACATTGTTCTCTGCTTTCGTTGAAAGATGGGCAATAGCAGAGAAGGTGAGGTATTATTTCCTCTTCTTCCTCATTATTACAACTCCTACAGTATTCGTTATATTCGATACCCATTCTTCTGGCATAATTGCCAATAGTACAGTGTCCCGTTATGACTGATACCAGCATCCGTATCTGTTCCCTGCGAAAGCTTAATAGCAAGCTTGATCTGGGAGCATCATATAGACCAAATTGACCTCGAATTGAGACAGGTGGTTTCACTGAACCATCATATTTGAGCCATTTCATATAGTTCATTCTTACAGTTAGTAAGAGAGATACCAGTAAATGCGTCGATTTCATCTTCCCCTCTCATCGCACCATTTCTGGCAAGTTTGTCAGCTATACAGTTTCCCTGACAATTACTATGTCCAAGGACCCATATTAGCGTTATCCTAGAATGTTTCGCTATCTCGTTCAAAGATACCCGGCATTCTTCGGTTAACCTAGATGTCGTAAAAACACTAGATTTTTAATCGCAGCTTTGCTGTCCGTATATATATATATCACCCGATATTTGATAATACCTCGCTTAATAGCAGATATCTCTCCCTGTAAAATACTACAATAATTAGGTAGCCTAAAAGAGGATTTGATTCCAATTCCTTCAATGTAAAAGCCACCACCCACTCTTCCACTCCTCTTAGAGCCGTCAGTGAAAACATTCGTTACACCATCAGTTGAGTGTGACTCGTCTGCTGAATTCCTATTGGGAATTCGAATGTGAAAGCGTCTGTCGAAGTGAGGTTTCGCAACGCAATAGTCTACATTAAGACGCAAAGATTCGAAGTGTTTAATTATTCGTGAGTACCCTATACCTCTACTACTGGACCACGAACCACACGCGTTTAGTCTGATTGCAGAATTGAGGGATAGTTGAATCGCTATCAGGTCAGCTGGTAACCAATTCATTATGGTTAGCAGGGCCATCGTTGGTGTCGTCCTCGCTGCTCCCGTGATTAGGATTGCAATATTTCGTAAGGTACGTTCGATGGCTGCACACTGAGAAGCGATTTCAATGCCTGCCACCATACAATAACACCATAATATAATATGGGCTTAACAACTGCTTTGAAGATCCAGTTGATACCTTTAGGGTTGACACCCCAGTTTGAACTGCCCTCTTGCAGGTGTAAATATCTATATTAGCCTTATTTGTCCTGTTTTGGATATTCATATTCCAGGATAGTTTACTATCAAGGATTACTCCAAGGTATTTCGCATGATCAGTGAGATTGAGCCTTATTCCATTTAACTTTGGAGGCATGAAATTTTCAATCTTATACTTCCTTGTAAAAAGAAAAAGTTCAGTTTTCAGTGGATTTACACTGAGGCCACATGAAACACTCCACTTGCTAAGCAAGTTAAGAGCAGAATCCATGAAATTTGATATAGTATATATTAATTTACCAGTTACCACTACCGCGACGTCATCAGCATAAGCGATAGTCTTAATTCTCCTTATATCTAGTTCATTTAGTAAGGAGTTCATAGCCACATTCCAGAGGGGAGATAGGACTCCCCCCTGTGGTGTGCCATCGTTGCACTTATGACCCTGTTACTCAGAAGTTTCATTATAAGCCGCTGAGTTTGCTGATCAACCCCTAGTCCATCAAGTGCGTCTATAATGGCATAGGGTTCGACATTGTTAAAGGCACCTTCAATGTCCAGGAAGGCAACAAGAGAGTACTCTTTGTGCGCTAGTGAACTTTCTACAAGTCCCACTAGCGAGTGTAGAGCCGTTTCCACAGACTTGCCTTTGGTATAGGCATATTGTGATTTGGAGATCAATTCCGTAGGGATAGTTAATCTCAGGTGTAAATCAATGACTCTTTTAAGAGTCTTGAGAAGAAAAGACGCGAGACTAATTGGTCTGTAGTCCTTTGGTTTCGAATGTGATGTCTTTCCCCCTTTAGGAATAAAGACCACATTATATGTATCTCATCCACATGTGAGGGATGTATAGCAACCTAAGGTATAAGCAACCACAGGTATAATACCATCAGGACCCGGAGATTTAAGCGCCCATTGGATTCTCTCTCTATTAATGACTATAGAGCAAGTATCAGACGCTAAATGAACCGGGGCTGCAGTCTCTTCATTAATAGGTTGACAGCCCAGAAAATGAGTGTCCAGCAGAACTTCCAAGGATTCTCTTCAGGACATAGTCCAGTTACCACAGGGCTTTTGAATATAGCTCGGGACAACATGTGAAGTAGACAGAAGTAGAAGGTATAAGCAACCACAGGTATAATACCATCAGGACCCGGAGATTTAAGCGCCCATTGGATTCTCTCTCTATTAATGACTATAGAGCAAGTATCAGACGCTAAATGAACCGGGGCTGCAGTCTCTTCATTAATAGGTTGACAGCCCAGAAAATGAGTGTCCAGCAGAACTTCCAAGGATTCTCTTCAGGACATAGTCCAGTTACCACAGGGCTTTTGAATATAGCTCGGGACAACATGTGAAGTAGACAGAATTTTGCGAAGTCGATTGGTCTCGGAAGAACCTTCAACATTCGTGCAGAAGTCCCTCCACGCCTTCCGCTTCGTATTTCTAGTCAAGTTTTTAAAAAGATTCACTGAGGTCTTATAGGGCATCCAGTTATTGGTCCTTTTTGCCTCATTGAACAGTTTACGACATACTTTCCTAGCGTTTGCTATTTCAGTGTTCCACCATGAGGGTTTGGATTTTCCTCTCTTGATAGAAGGTTTACAGGCAGTTGTAGTCGCCATACGGAAAGCATCCGTTAGGGTGTGAACTACTGCGTTAATGTCCTCAGTACTTTCTAGAGTAGGGAGAGAAATTAGAGACGAGGAAAGCAGGCTATGTTGGACTTCCCAGAATACTACTCATATTCCCTTTTATATTACCAATCATGAAGTCTATATATCGATGGTCTGACAAAGAACAGTCATTAGATACGGTCCAATGCGTGATATATTCGCGGTACTTAGCACTCACCAGCGTAATGTCTGTATTCTGTTAGATACAATGAAAGTGGGTTCTGAACCCCTATTTACTACTTCCAAATTTTTACTAATAATGAAATTGAAAAGTTGCTCACCTCTTGTGTTGGTGTCGCTGCTACCCCAAATACTGTGGTGCGAGTTAGCGTCAGCACATATGACGACAGGGATATTGTGCATATTAGCCTTATCTACCAATCTGCGGACATTGTTGTTGGGAGGACAATGTCCGAGATCGTGGGCCATATAGCATGAAACCAGCCATGTAGTAGTGCCGCCATGTTCTAGTGCGGCTACGACCGTATCTTCATCACTGAAATCAGATAAGATGAAGATGTGAAGAGAGCTCTTGGCCAGAATACAGGACCTTACTTTACCTGAACTTTTAACATACAGGATTTTATAGTCCTTATGTTGTAGTCCGCAAACCCGATCCTGGTGGATCCATGGTTCTTGGACCATTATTAGCTCCTCCCCTCTCTGCGCCACTCGGAGGAGCAATGCAGCTGATGCTGCTTTAGAGTGGTGTAGATTGATTTGAGTCAATCTCACCATCCCCTGGGGTAACAACATCGGCGTTGGTGATCTCCTGGGATAGACCCAGAAGGTCGTCATCGTCGACCTCCTCATCCTTCCGAGTAGAGAGTTTGCTCATCATTTCAGAGACTGACTGAGCATCATCTCTCTCGGAGGGATCAGAGGTTGTGTTGCTAACCGTGCCTTCTGTTGACTGCCTGTCATCTCGTCGGCGAGGGATCGCCCTTGGAATCGCTACGATAAACGTGGAGGAAGATCGTTCCAAAGCCGTAATAGACCTTTCTCTTTGTTTCTCGCAGCGGATCCAAGGATTCCTTATTCAGGACGACGATTAGATGTCTTGAAGGTCCATCAGCCTATGAAACCCTTACAACTTTCCTATCATTTGTTGGAAGCTGAGGGTTACAGCACTTTAGGATCTCCAAGATCTCTTCGGGAGTGGAGGGTTCAGACGGTATTTTGGCGATGGATCGAGGCCTGCATGGAATCTCCTCAGGAGTCACCACATCAAGCTCCATCCCATACATCACTCAATAGTGAAATGGCAGACTTGAGCAGCAACGCTGAGCGTTCGTCTGCACATGTCATTAATTTAACGTGACCCTGGAACCATCCAGCGTCATCGCATTGAGGAGGAGTGCCTGGGTTCTCTTTGAGAACTTGCCAGAACACTCCCATGAGTTTTTGCTTCACCACATTCCAGTTAGACTGGGATGTGCATCCGTCAACGTCGCTTCGGTCAATGACGGCTCGAACAAGGCTGTCTTTTGCAACCTCACTGAAGGAGCGCGTCATTGACTTCTGCACCTGTTTTGGACGTTTCGTCCCTAACTGCTGGCTTGCAGAAGCTGCTTCCTCCTCTGAACGTTGCCGTTTAGGCGCCGCTTCCGTTTTCACTTCGGCGGGAGGAAAAGCATTGTCGATGCCAGCGATCTGGACCTTGGCCCATTGGAGGGAAGCTGATTTCTCCGTAGTGAGTTCCCCGGGTGGTTTGGACCCGAGTAGCGCAATAATCCTAAAGGCGGAACGCCTTGTAGTTGCCGCCCACTTGGAGGGTTTTTTGTGCCGAGTCGATAGTTGATTGCCGGATTTAGCAGGGGGTGGTACATCCCCAGGACAGGAGGATACCGTCACTGAGGTACAATTGGCTGTTGGGAAGCGGGTGTAAGAGACTTAGCCGACCCCTTATCATCAGTACCCGAAGCAGGGTTTTTAACCGCCTTAGCGGTTTGGGCTGCAGCAGCTTTAGAGGTACTTGATGAGAAGTCCAGAGGTACCTCGCCACATGATTTGCAACTACGAATAGTTTTAAATTTATTACATTCAACCAGCCTGGGTATACCAAACTGGCCTCCTGCGACGCCGGTAACTCGCAAACTAGCCTGACCGCCTGACTAGTCTGGGTAACAGTCGCATTCGACTTTCCACAGCCCATTACCGTCGCTGTGGAAGTAGGGTCCCCGGAGATTATGAAGCCCCTTCTTTCTTCACTTCCATTGTTTTGTCGTAGTGACAGGTGCATTTTTAACCTACTGCCAGGTTAAACTGCCGACCCCACAGGGGAAACAGACGCAGACCACCAGCCGTCCAATATGGGAACGGACGTTACACATTCAAGTGTATGGTTCATAAAACCAGCCGGACTTGCTTTCCACGACCAATGAGGGGAGAATAGCCGTCCCATAGTGAAACAGACGCTATCAGACAGGGGGAGGGTAGTTCTTAGTTTCGCGCTCAATGTAAACCCGTCTGGAATGGGTGACCCTACCAGGAATAGCCAACTTGTGATGGCCATTCCCTCCAGCATGGTTCTACAGATCATCGCGCTTAAGCATCTGCATCACGTCAAGATGACTACCCATCGCAGATGATGTCGCATGCTTTACTATTGTTAAAAGTTAATTATTGTTTGCAAGTTTATTCCTGGACTTTATCCACTAATTTAGACTATCTCGAAAGAGTCGTTAAAAATAATTGTTCGTTACATATTTAATATACGCATACATGATAATGATCGAGTGTCTGAACTGATACCTGAACTTTTGGGTTCTAATTTTCATAATTACTTATGTTAGCATATGTTGCTACATGTTTATAAAATTACGAAATCAAGGCAGCCTCTTTTTCCCGTTGATGAGTTTATTTTAATCACTTCACCCGTAGTATAAAAATTGAGATACCACGAATTTATCACTTGATTTTTGAACGCTCATATATAATTCGAATTTGTCGTATTTGGAATAATTTGCCGAGTTCTCTAAGTTTATTTTCATATTCCTTCGACACATCTAGAAAAATACTTTTAGAATGGCTTTCTGTTAATATTGAATCCTAATGTGTTGATTGATCTTTGGTAAAATTTAGGATATATAATTTTCTTTTTTATTAATATTTGCGTTGTTGGGGGACCATTTTAAATATATAAATGTAGTTCTTATACATTTTATAAGTTTTTATAATTTTACTAGCTCTCTGCCCGCTACTTCGTTAGCGATACATTTTTGGTTTTAAATCAAGGAGTAATGATATGTGTATATCTTTAATAGAAAATTTATATATTTTACCTCATAATGTTTAAATAAATTTTATCATCCCATCATAAATATGGATCGAGTTAATAATATTTAGATATAATTAAATTACCTTGTTATTTTTTGAAGTTTTTTATTGATTATATTCCAAAAGATCTTTAATCTTGAATTAATATTTGTCTTTCTACCTTTAAAGTATTTGATATTTGTTGCATTTATAAGATAAGTTTGACTTAAATGAAACTTGCAAATTGATAATTCTTGTATCTTCATAAAAATAATTTGTTTTTAAGGCATTACATGATGGTTTTTTTAACGGGTTTTCATTGTCTCATATTACTTATTCATTTTTGTTATAGTATATTCTTTTTAAAAAGGTTTGATATAATGAGATTCGTCATCTCTGTTTTATATTAAAGGACAATCATTTTGCTAGAGAAACTGACATTGAACAAATTAAGCCATAAATAAATACTATTCTATTTTTATAAATATAACAGATTTTAAGCACTTACTTTATGTATTTGTAATTTCACTCGAAATAAAATATGGTTTTATAATTTAGTTTAATTATTGATTTGTTACAAATATTTTCGACAGTTTTTCAGTATGAGCACGTTCTGCACGATAATACTGATATTACTAAATACGAAGGATGTTTTTTAATAAATAATTTCTTTATGAACCACATCAGAAATTTTTGGGTAATGGGAGTGAATAATTGAAAGGTTGGCATTTTTTCCTATAACATACTATTATTTCTCATTAGATGGTTAAATATGTCAGATTATATATTTAAAAACCTTACCTTAAGTTTACTTGAAAGAAAATGGAAGTATAACTTTTAGTTTGACTTTAGGGATTCATTAACAATAGCTTGCGATAATGATTTGAGTTAGGATATTTGAATTATTTAATATAGGTAAGTTCTTAACGGCAAATGTAAGATCACCAAACACAATAGAATTCTCTTAACGAAAACTTCTCTATAGACCACATTAATAGTTTTTGGGCGATGCGAGTAAGTAATTAGGAGGTTAGATTTTCTCTATGGAATTAGATTTACTATTTTCCGTTGGATGTTAATAATATGATCTAACAAGGAAATGGGTTTTTAAAATTTCAATTTGACAGAAAGATTCATTAACAATGGCTTCTGATAATATTTTGTTTAAAGATGTTAATTTGAAAGACATTTTGAATTATTTTTAACCAATTGTCATAATAAAATTTTAACATTGCAAAGAACTAAAATTTTCTGAATAACAAAAGTAAAATCTCACATTCTAATTAAAAATAATGTAAATAAAAGAAAATTTATAGAAAAGGGCTGATATTTTAAGGATTATTTAGAAAAATTGTTCACAAAATAAAAAAAATAAAATGCCAATTGAAATGGAGTTTTTCATTTCACTTACACATAAGCAGTGTTGCCACAACAAAATTTTTTTTCTAACCAAAATTCGAATAAAAAATAATCAAATTAAGAAAAAAGTAAACAAAATCATTTTTATTTGTTTCATATTTACACTTGGACATTAAAATAACAAATTCATTATCTGAAATGGAACTTGTAACTATGTTAAATTTCGTCGCTAAACTGGTATTATGAAGACAGTTATGAGCGTTAATGTAATTTTCTGTACGGGATCTTATATGAGACGTATGGTCAATTATGGACCAATTCTCATAAAATCTGACAGAGATATTTTAGTTCCTTTAAAACTTGATTATGTTGAATTTTGTTTCTATATTGCAGTACATTATGAGCTTTAAAGTAATCTTCTGAGGAGACTTTTTATGAGGGATAGAGTCAATTATGTACCGATCCTCATAAACTTTGACAAATACATTTCCAATAAAACTTTTTTATATTGAATTTCATCGCTATAGATGCTTTTTTAAGCAATATAGTAATTTTCTGAATAGGAAATCGTTGACCGATATTTCGCATTTTCAATACCAATCAAACTGGGTCAATTAAAAATATTTTGGCAAAATATTTCAGTTTTCTATCTTGCTTCTTTTCGACTCTATCGTGTTTTCAACAATAAATATATGTCTCTTCGCGGATTCGTTAACAAATGTAATTAATATTTATTTTAAAAAACAACTGAGTTTTTAACGCGTTTTAGCGCAATTCAAAAGTACTCCACATATGACTTTTTGGAAAACAATTTTAAATTATAAAATTCTTCCCATTTTATGTACAGATTTGGAGATTTCGTTCGAAATTTGGGTTTAAGGGGTATATTTGACCAAATTATAATACCATGTAGCGGATGTTAGCATTACATTCATAACTTTAGCAATATTTGTAAACGTAATCTATCCAAATTATCCGACAAATTGACCAAAATTTAGAATTTAAGACGGTAAAATAAAAACTAGTATACAACATCATCTAGAAAATGTAAATAAAGAACTAAAAGTCATGGTGAGATAATAGAAGTCAAATATCATGAGTATCAAATCTTTGCATATATCGCGATTATTGTTCGTCGTACGAGTTTAGATGTTATTACAACTTTTGTATACAATACAATTTCATTTTCCTTAGCTGTGTTACTTAAAAATATCAGTTGATTAATACTTTAAAGATATTGTGATACTATTCTTGCATCAATTAGCAGAAAATTCGTTACTAATTCTTATTAAATCATTTATCTTAGAATTTCGACAAATTAGCACAGTATCTGTTTATGCAAAATTTCATTTTAAATTTAATTTGGAGGACATAATCTACTAAGTACGTAGACTATTCCCACCAAATTCCATAAAAATCGAAATGCGAAATACAGCCTACTTCGTTTTTTCATATAATTATCGCCAGTTCTTTGCATAAAAAGTTCCAATAGAAATATTAAAGGAAGGACGGACGAGTTTGAATCGACCAAAAAAGTGATTTTAAGTTCATGGATGCACCAAAAGGAGAGAGAAGATTCATTATACGCGGTGTTAGATTGACTAGTGTAAATAAAATAATATTACGGTGTTGTTATGATTTAAATCAACTCATTTAATATGTGGAAAACTCATAGGTACTTTTGCTAAATCCTAACCAATTAAGATATCGAAAAATACCCTTGTGCACATAAGTATAACCAGTAGATGTACAAATTGCAGTAATAAAAAAATTTCGAATAGTAAAAAAAATCTACATATTACCAAAATTCAAAACAGGACGATATGTATATTTACATAGTTGATTTAAAACTAGAGATAAAAGAAGTTTTTTTTTTTTAATTTTATTTTTAGAATAAAAGAAAACAGCATTTAGTTCAATTCTTTGCAAAAAATAACCAAAACGAAAAAATAATTCACATGTACACATGCAAAATAAAAATAACCAATTTTGGTTAATAATAACCAAAGTGGCAACACTGCCGTAAAAGGAATGCTCCCCTATAAACATCAGGATGATATTTGGAATATGGCTTAAGCCAATTATGGACCGAGCTATTTTTTTAACTTACAAAATATTAATTTTTAAAAACCAAATATTTTATTTAAATTTTTAAACCGTGAGCGTATGAGTAATTTTCTGAAGACGACCTTTATATGCGTTAATTATGAACCGATACTCATAAAATTTTGTACATAGATTTCGTTTGTATAGATCTTGTTGGGGAGGGGGTGGGGGGTGTAGAGTGAATTACCGACACATTCCGCATGAAATTCGGAGCGAATTTCATAACCGTATTTCATAACTCATATTTTTAAGTCAGTAATGATAGTTTAAGTAATTTTCTGAAGGGGACCTTGTATGGGCGGTAGGGTAAATTACGGACCTATCCTTCCTAAATTTGGTGGAGAGATTTTGGCACGCATTAAACTTATGTGCGTCAATTTTCGTCACTACATTCATATTTTTAAGCCAGTAATGAGCATTATAGTTATTTGCAGAGGGGGTCCTTATATGCGGGAAGGGTCATTTATGGGCCGATCCAAAAAAAAATGGTACAGAGGTTTTGGCTCGTAAGAAACTTACGTGTGTAGCATTTCATCGCTTTTAAGACAGTAATGAGCCTTGAAGCTATTTCCTGAAGTGGACCCAATAGGGGGAGTAGGGCCAATTATGGACCGATCCTCAAAAATTTTGTAGAAAGATTTTGGCTCACATGAAACTTATTTATGTCGAATTTCATCGCTATACTTGCATTTTGGAACCAGTTATGAGTGTTAAAGTCATTTTCAGAAGGGGACCGTATATGGGGGGTAGGGTCATTTTTGGGCCGATCCTAAAAAAAATTTGTGGAGCGATTTTGGTTCGTAAGAAACTTACTTGGACAAGTAATGAGTGTTAAAGTCATTTTCTGAAGGGGACCTTATATGAGGGGTAGGCTCATTTATGGGCCGATCCTAAAAAAAATTGGTTAAAAGGTTTTGGTTCGTAAGAAACTTACTTATACCGAACTTTATCGCTATACTCGAATTTTTAGGTCAGTAATGAGTGTTAAAGTCATTTTCTGAAGGGGACCTTATATGAGGGGTAGGGTCATTTATGAGCCGATCCTCAAAAAAATTTGATAGAAAGATTTTGGCTCATATGAAACTTATTTATGTCGAATTTCATCGCTATACTCGTACTTTTAAAGCAGTTATGCCCGTTAAAGCTGTTTTTTAGAGGTCCACTTGTATGGGGGCTATCCGAAAAATTGGACCGATATTGCCCATTTTCAGTACCAAACAAACCTTATCAATAGAGAATATTTATGCAAAATTTAAACTGTCTAGCTCCTCTCGTGATTTTAACAGACAGACGGACGGAGGGACATGGCTAGATCGTCTTAGAATTTAGTAAGGACCCGGAATATATATACTTTTATGGGTCTATGGCCAATATTTCGATGTGTTACAAACGGAATGACAAAATCAATATACCCCCCATCTTTTTTGATGGTGGGTATAAAAAAGTGTTGTATGTTTTATAAATTGTTATGAATAAGGAGTTGATACTATATAATGTGTATAAAAGAGAGAAAATTAATTTAACTTAAAAAAAACAAAATTTTTATAAAGTTGGTAATAATTAGATTGTAGGTTTTTGTTTCTGCTATAGTATTACATAAATACTTTTATTTATAATTTATTTGGAATTCACCATTTGTTGAGTAAGGTGAAAAATATATTTAAAAACCGATTGTTTAAAATAAATATTTTTCTTTACGATTGGAAGTTCGTATGTAGTCTAAGAGGTTAGATGCTCAAACTGAAATTAGATAGCTTGGGTTCGAATATCATTGATGTAAGGCATTTTTATTGAAACACTAGCTGGCCCGACAGACGTTGTCCTGTCCAAATTAGAAAAAATGCTTATGTTCGATTTGTGATTTTAGATAAATCGAAAAAAGTGAGCGTAAAAGTGGGCGTGGTCAATTATTCTTTCAGTAAAACTTTAAATTTGATTACTACGAACATGTTTTAAAAAATTTAGCCAAATCGGTGTAGCCGTTTTCCGATTTTAGATAAATCGAAAAAAGTAGGCGTGGTAAATTTTTCTTTCAGTAAAAACTTAAATTAGATTACTATGACCATTTAAATAAAAAATTTAGCCAAATCGGTGCAGCCGTTTTCCGATTTTAGATAAATCGAATAAAGTGTGCGTAAAAGTGTGCGTTGTCAATTTTTCTTTCCGTAAAAACCTAAGTTGGACTATGACGAACATTTCAGTAAAAAAATTGTCCAAATCGGTCTAGCCGTTCTCAACTGATGCAATTACCAACGAACGACAATTGATTTTTATTTATATAGAAGATAAGAATAAGAAGAATAAATTATATACCAAAACAAATGGCAACTATAATGCAATAAAAAGATATATAAACGACATGAAAACTATAAAAGATATTTGCAACCATATCGGAGCCTTAAATTACCGCATTTCTAAACCTGTACCAATAAATATACCGATCTATCCAATTTTTGTAAAAATTAATTATGCCACAAATTATACACCAAAACAAAGTGCAACTGTAATGCTTTGAAATGATGCATAAACGATTGTCCTGGCATGAAAACTGTCAAAGTTATTTGCAACCATATCGGAACCTCAAATCACAGCGTTTTTAAACATAGAACAACAATTCTACCGATCCATGATATTTACAATTTTTTAGAAGAACACATTTTGCCACAAATGATATACCAAGTTAAAGTACAATCGTAATGCATTAAAATGATGCATAAATGATTGTCATAGCATGAAAACTGTCAAAGTTATTCGCAACCATATTCGAACCTCAAATTACCGCCTTTTTAAACCTGGGAAAATAATTCTACCATTTTCTAAAAATACATTATGCAATAAATTATGTACCAAAACAAATAGCAATTTTAATGCTTTAAAATGGTGCATAAATGACTGTCCTAGCACGAAAACTGCCAAAGTTAACTGCACCCATATCGGAACCTCAGATTACAGCGTTTATTAAACATAGAACAATAATTCTACCGATCTATCAAATTGACCAATTTGTAAAAACACACATTATGCAACAAATGATATACCATATTAAAGTGCAATCATAATGCTTTAAAATGATGCATAAATTACTGTCATAGCATGAAAACTGTCAATGTTATTTGCAACCATATCGGAACCTCAAACTACCGCGTTTTTAAAGCTGTGAAAATAATTCTATCGATCTATCCAATTGGCCATTTTCTAAAAATATATTATGGAATAAATTATATACCAAAGCAAATGGCAACTATAATGCAATAAAAAGATATATAAACGACTGTTATAACATGAAAACTATAAAAGTTATTTGCAACCATATCGGAGCCTTAAATTACCGCATTTTTGAACCTGTACCAATAAATATACTGATCTATCCAATTTTTGTAAAAATTCATTATGCTACAAATTATACACCAAAATAAAGTGCAACTGTAATGCTTTAAAAAAAGTGGGCGTGGTCAAATATTCTTTCAGTAAAACTTTAAATTTGATTACTACGAACATGTTTTAAAAAATTTAGCCAAATCGGTGCAGCCGTTTTCCGATTTTAGATAAATCGAAAAAAGTGTGCGTAAAAGTGGGCGTTGTCAATTTTTCTTTCCGTAAAAACCTAAGTTGGACTATGACGAACATTTCAGTAAAAAAATTGTCCAAATCGGTCTAGCCGTTCTCAACTGATGCAATTACCAACGAACGACAATTGATTTTTATTTATATAGATAAATTATATACCAAAGCAAATGGCAACTATAATGCAATAAAAAGATATATAAACGACTGTTATAACATGAAAACTATAAAAGTTATTTGCAACCATATCGGAGCCTTAAATTACCGCATTTTTGAACCTGTACCAATAAATATACCGATCTATCCAATTTTTGTAAAAATTCATTATGCCACAAATTATACACCAAAATAAAGTGCAACTGTAATGCTTTAAAAAAAGTGGGCGTGGTCAATTATTCTTTCAGTAAAACTTTAAATTTGATTACTACGAACATGTTTTAAAAAATTTAGCCAAATCGGTGCAGCCGTTTTCCGATTTTAGATAAATCGAAAAAGTGTGCGTAAAAGTGGGCGTTGTCAATTTTTCTTTCCGTAAAAACCTAAGTTGGACTATGACGAACATTTCAGTAAAAAAATTGTCCAAATCGGTCTAGCCGTTCTCAACTGATGCAATTACCAACGAACGACAATTGATTTTTATTTATATAGATTTAAAAAAAATATATATCAGTATAGTACCAAAAAGAAGTGGTGGATGGATACAGTTTATAAATTTTTACTGTTTACCACTGAAGATTAAAACCAGTATCATCAGTTCATTTTCAAATATCTGGGAAACTTATTTATTTCTGACGCTCAAAAGTTTATTAAAAAATATATTTAAAAAAAAAGTACCAATTTTACTCCCTTTTTTAGCCTTCATTGCTCGAATTTTAAAAAGGTATCGAAAGGATTTCTAAAACCCTTTAATTTAAATAGGATTCATTGAAATTTTTATTTGCGTGGTTATTTGTTTAAAAGATGTGGGCGGTAAAAGAATGTTCTAATGGGTAAGTTTTTACCCTGTTAGCTCTCTATAGTGTCGAATTTCGAAAAAGTACCAGACACCTATCAATTATTCTTTTATATAAAAAAGGATATATTTCGAATTTTATTTAGATCTTTGCTTCTTTAGGAGATATTAAGGATACCAATTTTACCAATTTATATCCTGAAATTAGATATTGCCGTAACTGAAGGAAAAAAACTCATATTCAAATGAAATTTTGTACAAACTTTAGTTTTGATATGCTTAATACAACCTCCAAATATCGTTCAATTCAGACCAATGATACGCCTACCTAAATAATGACCTTTTTCAAATAATCTAAAAAAAAATTTATCGAATCACTTATAGAGAGATAGATGAGTAATTTTACACATTAAATTTTTTGTTTCCCACCTCCTATATATCCTTAGTGAGGATTCCTTTTCAACCTTCAAGCATATATGTACATTCGAATTATGACTTTTTGCAATTTTTGCAAATATCATAAATACCATAGCAAGAGCTTGTAGGGCGTGAACAGATGTTAAGGAATATGATATTATTTTTTCGTGATCGTGAAAAAAGTTCACGCATCAAATGCGATGATGTTTTGTATAAATTTTACTTTTTCTATATGAGAAAAATAAATATTTTTGCCAACATTTTTGCATTTGTATTACATTATCTTAAAGAGAACATTGTTCTTTTAATCCTTGTTATGGAAATTTTAACAAATCACGATAATATTGCATGTTATAGAAAATAATATACTTTTATATGAAAATTATTTAAATAATTTTTTAAAAATAATGAACGAAAGCATTTTAGAAATTGCTTTCGGTGCGGGAAGTTTTTTTACCGAATTGATTTAAAAAATAGCCTTATATTATCAAGACAATTTTTTTACAATTTTCTATTCGCCTCCTTTTCGTTTGATCTGATGCACGCTCATAACAAATAAAAAGTATTTATTTGTACTTGTAATGGACTTTTTATATTTTGTTAAAAAAAATATAATCTAAAAAAATGTCAAAATGTATCCACCCAGTATCTCAACTAAGTTTCAAACCTAGTTTTTCCTGTATATATGTAGTTCAATTATTGCACATTTCTAAAGTTGTAAATTCTAGTTATTCCTACTATGTATCCACTAGTATTATTTATATCAAATTTCCCACAAATTGTTCAATATTATGTTGACATTTGTTCAAAATCGTAGTTATACTCAGGAGGTATCCTTCATCTAACGGTATTTCGAGAAGGATATTACAAATATATCAGCCATTACCAAAACAAATTTTAATTTAAATAACGACAAGCAAATGAAAATTTTAGGTTTTTCTCTTATATATATTATATTTCATGCAAACCTTAACTTTGAGCTACAATAACTAAAAAACTACACAAAATTTTAAAATAATATTTTACATTTGAACTAATAGGAATGATTTCTATACAAAAAGTTAAAAAATAATAAAATTTCCTACATCAACTTTAACCATTTTTGGTCACGCTCATGACAGTGTGCTCCTCCCACTCCCATGCAATCAAAACAACAGCAGCAGCAACAACAATTACCGTCGCCGCTAACACCTTCGATTGCACTCCGGAGACCTTGGATGATATCAACATTGCAGTTCAACTGCAATGGCCTCCAAAACAAAATTTGGAGGCCATTTGCATCACAACTGATTAACAATTCCAGTCTGCAAAGTTGTAACGGATACAACATTCTCCGAAAAGACCGCACCAGAAGTAACGGTGGTGGCATTGCTTTCATCATTCATAACATCGTGCGCTCTATAATGTACTACTCTTTCTCTCGATTCTAATTCCAGAGACCAATATCTTGAAGTTCAAGGTATTGCAGTTAGATGGGGAGAAACCGACATAGAGCACTATAATGTATATTCCGCCAGTATCCAACTGTACACCAGGCTATCGTCCCGACATCAGGATTTTGTTAGACGGCGATAAGCGTCTTGTCCTAGGGGACTTCAACGCCCCACCATCAGCTCTGGCACTCTTGTTTAGGCGAAGAAACCGTCATCTCAGCAGCTGCTCTCTTTATACCTGCTGGTCGACGGAGAAGGATGACACGGTCGCGATTAAGTTTGCAGACATCCTCATTTCCGATCCTGAAGGGTGCTCGCGCGCATTTTGCCGGCAATTCTTTTAGCACCCAGAGAGAGAGACAAGGCGAAACGACGCGTTGTTCGCAAACTTCACAACCTTCCAGTCACGGACATACCACAGCCCTTCACCTCAGCTAAAGTTGCAGAAGTCATCAACAACGCCAAAACATTTAAGGCGATTAGCCCTAACGGAAAATCCATGCTGATGTTAAAACACCTTGGCGAGCGGGGAGTTGAGTACCTGACTATGGTTTTCAACAAGTCAGTCAGCGGCCTCGTAATACCCGAAGCCTGGAAAAAGGGTAGAGTCATTCCCATTTTAAAACCTGGGAAAGACACAACGGTGGGACAATCATACCAGCCGATATCCCTCCTATCACCAGTCGCGAAGACTCTCGAGGCGCTTCTCCTTCCCCAGCTGCCAGCGACCTAACAGCAGCTCGTCACCAGCATGGTTTCCGCAAAATGCACAGCACCACCACAGCATTAACCGCCATTGCCACTCAGATCTCACAAGGATTAAATTAGCAGAGGCCCTGTGAAAGGACGGTCCTAGTGGCTCTTGATCTATCGAAGGCCTTCGACAATGTCAGTCACGCCACACTCTTCGAGGATATCGTGCAATCCACAATGCCCAACAACAGGAAGAGATGGATCGTAAATTATCTGAGTGACAGACGCTCCAAAACCGGAGAGTTAAACAAGGCGTACCTCAAGGTAAAGTACTATCGCCACTTTTGTTTAACATCTACCTCTCTAAGCTCCCCGCACCTCCACAAGGCGTGGAGTTGGTTTCATATCCGGACGACTATATGGTGAATTGTTATCTCCACGAAATACATCAGTTCTTCACTGCGCGTAACCTGCAATTATCACCAGCGAAGTCATCAGCAACACTTTTTACCACCCAAAAATCATGGGTCATTGGTTAATTATGCTGCTCCAGTGTGGTCACCTTCGCTCAATGATACCCAGTGGAGAAACATTCAAGGCTGTCAAAATGCCGCCCTAAGGACTGTAACGGGCTGCATACAAATTACCTCGGAACATCACCTGCACGAGGAAACGAAAGGTCCTACCAGTCAAGGAACACAATGTCATGTTGACTAAACAGTTCCTCCTGTGATGTCATCGGAGGAGTCATCCCACCTTTCACATCACACAGTTGGATACTTCCCCGAGGCATGTCAGGAAGGATCTTCGTATATACGAGGAAAACATATGCAGATATGAGCATGATCCACTGGGTCAGTCCTCGTATACGGCAGCTTTGAACGACATTCATATAGACGCCATAAATTCCATAAACTAGATTATTGTATAGTTTTAACAAAAACAACATTTTAAATATTTGATTGTTACATTTTAGTTATTTTTATAAAAAAATTTAATTAATTAAATAAATATGTATAAAAATAACAGCACAAAGTACAAGTTTTACGAACAAAATCTTTTGCTCCAAAATGCTTGAAACGAAATCGGTTATGTGTAGCTTTTATTAAATATTTAATTATAGATCGGGAATGGCGGATCATTATCTAATATATTTACTTGTAGCTAATGCATGAAACATATTACTTCAAATGTAGTTCACAAAATCACAAACTAAAACAGTTTTTTTGCTCCCCTGAAAACCGAACAAAAAACATATAATTGTTATATATTTTATATCTTTAATTTTTTATTGGAGATAAAATATCGAGTAAAATAAAAATTTCTATCAACGAACTGTCATTTTTATTTTCTCTTACTCTCTCGTTGTAAATTTTGTTTTGTTTTTAATCTTTCAACAGCGAGGCTGTATAATGCCATCAATTGGTAAATGACGGAGCATTACAGACCATTCAAACATGTTCTTCAGATTTGCAGTCTTTTTTATGTCGAAAATTCATTTAAAACTTTAGTACAATGATTTCTAAAGCATTTTTAATAAACGTATTATTTTATACATGACACTTAAATGGCGATTCTATAGAATATTTGTTTGTTTACACTATAAAATTATGGTAAAATACAAATAAAACAAGTAAGAGTGTTATATTCGGCTATGCCGAATCTTATATACCCACCATTAAACCTCGTTTGACTCGAATGAAACTTACTTATGTCTAATTTCATCTATATATTCGTATTTTTAGGCCAGTTATAAGTAATTTTCTGAAGGGGACATTATATGGGGGGGTA